>NW_006913554.1:0-11711 GCF_000464535.1 Endocarpon pusillum Z07020
AGTAACAAGGTAGATTAAAAGTCTATAATTAGTAACATCTTTATCCTTACAGAGAGAGCAGTATTATAGCTAAGCCGAAAGTAACAATCTATAGCCACATTAATAACAGAGGCAAAGTATATTAGTATGTCAACTTGTTCAAAATAAGCAATCTGGCTTGCTTAATTACTTTAGGATATAGGGTTCTTATAATACTTAAGATTCTTATAATACTTAGGAGAAAGCTAATAGACTACAAACCTCTTAGAAGATAACTAATCTGCTCTAGTGCTTATCAAGAATCCGTATATACATGATCGATCAAAGCATATTGATATTATATATCATCATGTCAGGGACCTTGTACGATACAATAAGATTAAGATCAATTACATCCTAACAGACAAGATGATAGCTAACAGACTAACCAAGCCCCTTACTAGACTACTATTTGATAACCATGTGTCTCTACTTAGATTAATAAGGTCTTAGGACAAGTCACAAGCTAATTCAACTTAAGGGGGAGTGTTAAGAATGCATGCTGATCAGCAGACATAGTCTCTGCACTATTTAGCTATACATGTATAGCCAAGTATTGCCTAGTTAGGTTATTCCTAATCAAGTATAATATAAGATTTTATATAGTAGTAACACAGGATATACCATGTAATCTATGCGTTAGCAGGATCTATACTTAGTATACAGATGTACTATAATCTTATTCTGTATATAAGAGATGACTATTAATAATATTAATAGCTATTTCTAATCTATATACCTATACCTCTGCTCTTAAATTTACAGACTTATAACTCTTTAGCCCTAGAGTATTTAACTCGCTTATATTTCATAATTAAGTATAACATAATTATACCTTATTACAGAAGTAGCAGCTCGCTTAATAATCTTAATTAGGCCTTTACTTACTATTAATGTCTATAGCTGTTCTACACCAGGCTTATAATCTATTAAACAGGTATACAGATTAGGAATAGCTATTAATACTATTAATAGTTATAACTTATATGCTAAGTAAGATCACAGTATATCTGCATACTAAGTACAGATCCTGCTAGCGCATAAATTACGTGGTATATTCTGTGTTATCAGTATATAGAATCCTGTACTATACCTGATTAGGATTTACCTGACCGGGCAATATTTAGCTATACTTGTATAGCTAAATAATACAGACTATAGTCTGTTAATTAGCATGTATTCTCAACACAATATATATAAAAAACATGTCTTAAGCTTAAGGTAATATTATATAAAGTTATATAGTTACTGCTTGCTAATAGGCTTTATATAACACGTCTTATAAAGAAGGTTAGCTATATCTTATATATTGTTAATCTAGAGTAGGAATTCTTACGAATTCAGGTTAAGAATATATTATATAAGCGTCTCTTCTTTCGTCAGAGTCAAAATATATTAAGTATTACGCTCTTTAGCCTTTAGGGTACAGCCCTTTATATAATTATAAAGAATAGTTTAAGGGACGTTATATATCTTTATAGCATGTTAGATTAATATTTCTTAGTTAGTATAAATAGCCTAGATAATAAAAAGAATTCTAGCTTTTTAAGATTAAGAATTTATTATATTATTATATTATAATAATATATAATAGTTAGAAGATTATAATTTAGAAGAAAAGTACGCAAGATAATTATATATATAGAATAATTATAAACTATATTAATATGGTTTATAATTATCTTACGTATATAATCGTCCTATATACTTTTCTTCTAAATCATAACCTTTGAACTATTATATATTACTATAACATAACAACATAATGAATTCTTAATAGATAAGTCTTAACTAAAAGCTAGGTCTAAATAAATTAGTTAGGTAAAACAGAAAATATAATAAATACTATTAAGATGTCTTTAACTTAGATATAAGCTAATAATATAAGTTGACTACAAAGACTATAAAATTATCTAGGAAATAAGCGTACTTATATAGGCTAAGAGATTCGTGTCTATGGCTACTCATTCATAAGCGCTCGTAAGCGTTGCTCATCAGTCCCTCCTCATGAACACCTTGCTCAAGGCTGTCTCCGCATGAGCGTGTTCTCTCGCCAAGCCCCTTGGGCTTGGTTAGTTCCAGGGTCTCCTCACACAGGGTCCGTGCAGCCTCCAAGGCCTGTCGGTGCCTAGTGCGTTCATGTGCTGTAACACTTTGTCAAAGAGTAGTCTAGCGAGTTTATTAGGGATGTCGCTCTAATCTATCAGCCAGCAACTAGCTCTACTATATTCGGTGCTTCATATCCTAGCTGACTAAGATACTCCTATCTGAACTCTTCATCTTTCCTTTGCTGAATTTCTATTAAGCTCAAAAGCTTAAAAGCAATCTTTCAGAGTTAACAGTCCTAACATACATCTAACGCTAAGCAGACACTGTTTGAGAGTTCTTTCTAGCCCTAATAGCTTGTGTGAGAATATTTGTGACCTCGAGTATCTAGGACAGCTACAGTATATAACCAAATCGACTATTATTGCGAGTCAGCTTTTTCTAGTATTGCAGTATGCTTATCAGCACTGGGTTCACTACATTCAGCACAGTCTTCACCAGATTCAAAATGATAGGGAAGTACACAATTTTCTAAAGAAACATTTTCTTTATGGCTTAAAGCGCTAAGTTTGATAGATTACATCTTAAAGACGATTAAGCTTTTGGGTGTTTTGCAGTCTTACATATCAGTAAGTCATCTCTAATGAATAAAATTATATATTTTAGACTTTGCTAATATTAAGAGCTAAAGACAATGGCCTGTGATCTACCAACTTTTCTAGAGGACGCCCAACAGTTCATCTGAAAAAATAGATCTATTATTGACCTCGCCTTACTACAACTTTATTTGTCTACAATTATTTTTGTACCACAGGATAGTCTAATTCAAAATATCTGTGGTTGAGTTCTTACATAGATACAACAGCATCCAAAGACTCCTATAGGATAGGGTCTAGAGCTTTAGAAGCTAGAGGGACACTCTGATAAGGTTATGGCAGTGGTATTCTCACCTAACGGCGCTCTCCTCGCTTCGGGATCAGACAATAAGACAACCTGACTATGGGACACGCAGACCGGTCGAGAAGTACAGAAGCTGAAGGGACACTCTAGTAGGGTTATGGCAATGACATTCTCACCTGACGGCGCTATCCTCGCTTCAGGATCAGATGATGAGACGATCCGACTGTGGGACACGCAGACCGGTCAAACAGTAAAAAGACTTAAGAACGTTCTAACACCTAGAAATATTCGCTTCGCCAATAATAATATGACTTCAGTCACAAATAAAGGAATATTCAATACAGGAGACGGCAGTTCTCTTAATGCCGACGGTATTAAGGCTTGCGAAGACAGGATGATTAGTGTATCAGGTGATTGGATTCAACAGGGAAATCAAAATCTTCTATGGCTTCCGCATGAGTATCGTGGCATTGCAATCTTGAATGGCGATAAGCTTGCAGTTGTTGCACAATCTGGTCTTGTCAGCATTTTTCATTTTAAGTTATCTTAGAACAAGTCATATAAATGACAATAAATATTTAGATTAATAGCAGGACTCGCTACACACAAAAGAGGCTTATTTTATATAATATTCATAAAATACTACTGTTATGTAACACTCTTATTCTGATTAGGTATTTCAACCTTAGCGTTTCATCTCTTAAAGGTTTATTTGTCCTTACGCTCTGCCTTGAATAGTAAAGTGTCCGCAAAGTAATGCTATGTTGTGGAGTTTCACATTGTCTGTATAATTTACATTTTCTGGGCGACACTGGTTTATAAGGCACCTTTAACAGCAAATCACATGACTTCGTTATAGATGCTGATAGAACTAAGTCGAAGATGATTGACGGTGTTGTGACTAGAGCATCTGTCTTTACAAACTACTTTTACTTGCCAAGCTGTAAGGGTTTTATATCTAGTCTTCTAGAAGTACCTTTCCACATTATAGAAATTCTTTGAAAATCACAAACAACCCATAATGCTCAGCTGTATCTTCAATCGAACACTGGATTAGTGTAATATACTCCATTTTCGCAGCATGGACGGTATTATATAGGAGTTAAAAAACGGTAATAGCAAGAAATCTCTCTTAGTCTAATATTGACCAATGACCACTGCCTATATATCATCGCGTATTCCTCTTTCCGCATTAGAGTGCAGCCCTTCTTAAGGTGTTAGAGTCTACATATACATCTACACATTCGACTCGCACTATTCAGAAGGGAACTATCATATTTAGTGGTAAAGAATAAGAAGCCAAGCCCTAGGTACCTACTTCACTTTTACTATCTAGGGATTTTGGAGGGTTATTCACTACGTCAGGATGTAGGGTATAACTCTAGTTTGTAGTGTGCTTTTAATCAGTTGTTTATAGCTAAGATTTTCGCTATTATATATGTTAATTCGACTGTTTATTAAGGCCTATTTATAGTCCTCCGGTCCCTCTTACTTAGAATTAAAATTAGTTACCTTGTGTTGCTTAGAGGAAAAGAATCACCTGACCGCGACAGCTAATTAGATGTATTAGTTCCTGCTAAGTCTTTAGTCACAAGGGAATCTCGAACGGCATGTAATAGAGGCTTGTTGCATAACAGCTTGTTACACAACGAACTATATTACTACAACTTGTTTTATAACAGTATGTAGCATGACAACCAGTAGCACAATAGCTTATTGTATAATAATCTGCATTACTATAACTCGTTCTATAATGGCATGCATTACTATAACTCATTCTATAACGGTATAAAGCACAACAACTAGCAGTAAAATAGTTTGTCACATAATAATCTGCATTACTACAACTTGTTTTACAACGGCATACATTACTACAACTCATTCTACAACAGTATATATGATTTAAAAACCTCTTTGGATGTCTAAGGTCCTCAGAGAGAATCTATTAGTAGCCTGTTTCTCCTAGTAGGTTTCTCCCAGTAGCTTGTTTCTCACAGGACCAGCTCAAATTTCATACCAGCCTGAATTGCAATGTATGCTATATTAGATATAATTAAAGCTTTGTTGATTGAGTTCTTTAGAGATCAAGTGCTTCTAGGCTGTAAATGAGACTAGACTAGTTAAGACAAACCTTCCTGGCAGCTTCGCTGCATGAGCTTGTCTACTACGGTACCTGGCTGAAGTATTCGTAGCACGGCCCTAGTATATCTGCACTAAAACAGACTTCAAACGAGACAGCTAAGCTTTGAACGGTTAAGCGGTATTACTGTGGCCAATTGATACCAATAGTTGTCTAACAAGCTTCTAGACACCGAGGTGGCGCTGTATCCGAACTAGCTGCTACTAGCGCCGTGCTACGATCAATTATGCCTCCTACTATAGTACAGCAGCTTCCAATCTTTGAAACCCTTTCAGCTGCTCCCTTGGAATGGTATCCGTTTCATGATCATCACCTCCACTATTATCGCTATTTGTTACAGTTCTGCTTCTCTTCCTCTTTGAAACCGCTTTGACATGGTCTTTCTTGATAGCGTCAGCTATGTCCATTTGTATTCCTCGGGTTAGCGGCGTGGCTCTACCGAGATAGTCGATAGTTGCCTTATCCTTGGTACTCTTCTGACGTATTTTACTAATCACTTTTTTTAGCCGCTCATTCTCTTGTCGCAGTGTCGCCAACTCAGATCGAAGGGCCCAATAATGATCGGGGTTCTTATCTTCTTGCATAGCCAGAAACACATCCCAACAGAATGCAGTGTGGTACCGAACGCGACTTCTAATTGTCGCTAAGCTGTTGGCGGACCTGGCCTGCGGGGGAGGGAGTAAGGGATGGATATCGCTGACATAGTTTAACGCATCGATCCTCCCTCCTGTGCTAGACCGTTATGTGCTGAATTCATAGGTATCATCACTGCTTGATTGTAGATCGATAATATTAGGACGTTCCGCTTCTTTCATGGTGTCGGGGTTTGCCGTAGTGGTTGATAACTCATCCAAATAAATGTCAAGATCGTATTCTACCCTGGCATCCCAAAACATCAGAGATCGTTGGTGCCAACATTTTTATACGAGTAGATCGGAGGACGACCGATCGCCAGTCGACCACCACCGCTTCTATTGCTGGCTTGGTGTCGTAAACGTTCGAGCTCGGCTTGTTGTTTACGCTGAACATCCGCGTGCGTTTCTGTAAAGGTTTTGGGACCCTTGTCATCATCCTTGAATTGCCAACCGTGCTTTCGAAGGTTAATGACGTCTAGGAGTTTGGACTTGAGTCGACTTGGCAAGTCTGGATGGTTCATAATCGACGTAATACGTTCGAAATATATATTCATCAATGCCGGACTTCGTCCGGACTGTTCTAAGTTCAGACCCACTGTGTTCAAAAGAGTGATCAAACTCTCCACTTTTGATTCATTAAGGCCACTTTCATCCAGGTTGAGCAATTCCTTAATACACTCATGTATAATACGCTCAGTTAACATGCCGACTTTGTAGAGCTCGCCGATGAATTTAACAAGACCTAGACCTCGTCGCTTAGTAACAAGAGCAATATGACACTCCTCTGACATCAGGGCTGCCTCTTCCGTCTGCCCTTCCGGCGTGGGCGGCATATTGACCTTCCAGCCACGTTGAAACTCTTCCTGACAGCGGCCAAGAAGATATTTGCGGAATAAAGCACCACCTGTCACGACGTTTCCGTATTTGTCCTTAATATTTTCGTCCTTGATGTCAGGACTTATAAACTTCAGCATCCGTTCACAGATCAATGCATAGGTTGAAGCCCAATAAGCTTCATCAGTCACGTTTTCCATGATCAATTGGACGACTTGTCGAAGAGTGCGACCGTCTGTTTCGTTCTTCGACTGGGCAGCAATTTCAAGAATCTGATCGGCGATTCGTTCGAATTTATCCGGCGTCATCTTGTCTAGTAGACGTTGGACCTTTCGTTGCACGACGGCAGGAGCCGCGACCAACCCCTCTGGGATTGGGACGTCATCAGATAACTGCCCGGTAGTCGCTGGAGATGATGGCCTGGAACTGTCGAAGGCGAGGGTTGAGATATCCGAACCCCCCGAAAATGGACGCACATCCTCTTCGATGGCGGCATTTGAATTGACGCAACCCTCAGCAGCTGACCCAATAGAGATTGCAAACAACGCCAATTGCTCCAAGTGAGAAGCGAGGTGGCGTTTGAAGACGGTTGGGACGACACTGAGGATGTGATCGGAGGCGTCAGAAGGTATACCGGCGGCTGCTGCCCGCTCCCTGAGACGGTCAATCCATCCCGAGCAGCATGGGCATTCCTGAGCAGGTATCTGATCAAGTGGCTTTCGGGCAATATCAAGTACGAGTTGCTCTTCGCCATCTTCCAGCATGTTGGGATGTTGTTTGCGAACATGGGCAAGGTACCGCTCTCTGATCTGGAAGGCCTTGTTCTGGCAGAGCCGGCAGATGTAGCTGACGCGGTGGCTCCGCATCTCGTGACTAAACCATTCGTTGATATCGCCGAAGTACGGGGCGTCGCAGTTCTGAAATGTGCAAACGTAGGAGCGGAGGTCAGAGAAAACATGTCGTCGCCACACTCGTTCGTTCTTGAACTTCTTCATTCGAAAGCAGAACGGGCATTCCACTTCTTTCTTAGATCCCGTTCGCAGCTCGTCGAGGTTCGGAATTCTGACAGTGGCCGAGGGATCAAGATCACCATCGATAGAACGAGATATGGTCGTGTATGACCTTGCATCGTTCTCGGGGTCTGATTCTTCTTCCGTAGCGAGCATCTGAGGTGTGATTTGGCCCGGTGTCAGACTCGAAGCTTTCGTGAAGAACGTGGATGGCCGGCTGGAAGAGTCTGGTAGTACTTTCATGGCTGGAAGCTGCTTAATGGGAGCTTGTGATTTGGGTACTACAGGCCCAGGTGTCTGTTCATGAGTGCGCTTGCCTTCAAGCTCCTCGTGGTGGTCTCGGATGTAGCTCAGGTAGTGTCGGCGTTGGGTGATGGCATGACCGAGCCGCTTCTGGAGCCACGCAAGTTCCCCCGTAGTGAGTTTCGGGTACTTCTCACCCACATGAGCGATGTCGAACTGGTCATTGAATCGATATCGATTCCGGCTAAGGGCTTTAGCGAAGAGATCCGTAGGTGCAGCCTGGCGGATGAGGCTGGATACTCTGAAGAGACGTGTGATACAGGCCCCAAATTCCCTGAGAAGTTCCGTTTCTTCGTTTTGGTCTTCTTCCTTGCCATCATCATGAGGTACAGAAGCTATCTCTCCTTCGCGCTCTCCGGAGACGATCCTCAAGACTAGATCATGTCAGCTAGTTCAGAGGCATGGATGAGCAGCAGACACACGCTCTCCGGCGACCTCGTTCAGATCATCTAGCAATTCCAGAATATGGGTCAGAACATCGTTGGCCTCGCGAAGACGCGACTCGAGAGACATAGAAGACTCTGGAAGATGTAGGGCTCCTATGTTGCCCATCCATAGGCTGAACCTCTCCAGCTCATCGTTGATCTGCTCATGGTGGACTCGGCCCTTCTGCCTGTCAGGATTGGAGAGGGTTGAGACAATGGTCTTGAGGGTCGTGATGCAGGTCCGACATTGCTCTGACGCAGATGCTACCATCCTGGCCTAGACTTCGCGACGAACAGCTCGGCAGCGACTTGAAGTTAAGCATTGTGCGGATCATTGATGAGCAGAGGTGCTCAGGTGTCTCTGGGCTGGGCGCTCCGGTGCCGCACTTGACTCGCAAGTCTCAACGACGAAAACGAGCGATTTCCGTTCGAAGAATTGATGAACGTGTGTTAGGAGAGTAATGCCATCTCCTCAGGCTGTTAGGGTGGGATTAAGGTTGGTGGCCATAAGTGCAGGGCCGCATGGGGGCCAAAACGATCGCTCTTTCCTCAGCCTTCAGCCACGCCCATGGCACCACCACACCGCGCTTTGCTCAATCTCCTCCTTCCTCCTCGTCTCATTCCACTTTCCAGTTCATCCTGATGAGCGGCCTTGAAATCGCAGGCGTTCTCCTCGGGACCTTTCCTCTGATCATCTCCGGCCTCGAGCACTGGCGCGATGTCGCCAGGGTCGGCGGTTTTTTCTGGCGAGTGCGGAAGGAATACACAAAATGCCGCAACGACGTGCGGTTTTATGAGATATGGTATAAGAGGAATCTGAAAGAGCTTCTGTTGCCAGTTATGAATGATGTAGGTGAAGTAGCTCGTCTGGTGGCTGACCCTGGTGGCAAAGACTGGAGCAGCAAGGCTCTGCAAGAGCGCTTGGAGGGGCGGCTTCAGGAATCGTGCAGTTTATACATCGAAATCATACGTGAGATGAACCAGACAGCCGAGGAGTTGAGGAAGGAGCTGTCTCTTGACAAGGCGACTGTTCAAAGTAAGCTGGTTCCGGCAGAGCCAAAGAAGCAGCGGCGACCATCGAGCCCGCAGCCGCCGAGCAAGCCCTCCAAATTGGCGTCAGCAAAGTCGAAGTGGGACTACGAGACATTCCGGCTCAGGTTCAGCTTCAATGAGCCCGTGAGAAATAAGCTTTTCGATCAGCTGAAGGAATGCAACGGACGATTGGAGAAGCTCCTCAACACGAGCGACAAAGTATCCGCGCTACAGAACGCTGCTTGTGCAAACACGAAGCAGACTTCCGCTCTAGAGACGGCATTCAAGAAGGCGTGGAAGAAGTCGGACCTCCTCTTCAAAGCCCTGCAAAAGGCATGGCAGTGCTCATGTCAGCAGTACCACTTCGCCAATCTTCGGCTTGAGCATCGCACACATCCGGATATATGCTTCGAGGTCATTCTCATGTTCGTTGCTCCATCGTCTCAGGTGAATACACCATGGTCATGGCGAGAGCTGCAGTGTGGACAAATGATCGGCTGCTCCTTTCCGCATAAACTCATGAAACCTTCTACCGCACCTCAGTCATCGCATTGTCCGCCCAATTGCACTCCGACGCCGGCGCCATCACCAACAGCAGCAAGGCAAAAGAGGGTGGCTTTCACAAAACCCGCCCCGACCGTACCAAAGATCGAGTTTGGCTTAGTTGACCCATCCGTCGAGCTCTGCCAGCTTCTTGGTGACAAAGAATGTGGTAAGTGCATGGGCATCATCGGCCATGACGACGAAACGTATCACCTGCACCCGTTCACAAAGAGGAAACGACCCGACAAGAGCAGCCCGCTAACATTAGATCATATCCTCTCCAATAACTTCGAAGGGCACCTCACCCGACGTCAACGCTACTCTATCGCCCTTCTTCTGGCTTCCTCGGTAGCCCAGCTCCAGTTTACTGCATGGCTCAGAACCGGGCTCAAGAAAGAAGACATTTTCTTCTTTCCATGCGAGGATGACGACTGCAGCGTACCATACCATGAGCCCTTCATTTGCCAAGGTTTTCCACTCCACCATCCTGCGACCTCAAATGCCGAAGTCAACAACTGCGACTTCTATTCACTTGGCATCCTCCTCCTGGAGCTCTGCTTCGGTCGACGACTAGAAGACCACCCTCTCCGCAAAAGGAATCCAGCCGTGGCCGGAGAAACAAAGCAAGCCTTCGATCTCATGGCCGCGCTGAAGTGGTCCCAAAGTGTGGGTGATGAAGGCGGTGATGAATACGCTTCCGCTGTGAAATGGTGCTTTATAGGCGCGAATAATGCGAATCAATCATGGCGAGGCGAGATTATTAAGAACGTTATCAAGCCACTAGAGATGTGTCAGGAGCACTTTAAGACGGTAGCTATGTCATGAATTGGCCCCTCCACGCTGGCCAGCCTAAGCAACCTGGCAGCGCCGGAAGGATATGAGAAAGTGCTGGGGAAAGGGCACCCCGACATGCTGAACAGCGTGTACTACCTAACATTGTCGTGAGCAGAACAGCTGCATACGTAGGTGGCGTCATCCGTACGCAATAACGACGATACACTATATAAGGCTCACATCTCTTTGTAATTAAAATATTATTTTTTAAATAATCATCTATCTGAAGAAGTGGATGAACTGAATTCCATCTACCTGCAGAGTCCATCTCAGAAGGAGGAGAGGCTAACTACTGTGCGGAGTTGCACGTGCGCAGCTAATTTTTGCACCCCCCCCCCCTGGTCAAAATATCTTACAAACGCGTTTTTTACATGCGCATCCCTGTCAGCATCCCTGTCGCTATTTTGCACGAATTTTGTCATTCTGCAAATTCTACGAATTCTACAAATTCTATTAATTTGATATGGATACTAATGAGTCTGATAGACCCTCTACTCCTCCTTATTCCTCTCATTCCTCTCATTCTACTCGAGATCAACGTTTACAAATTCAAACTCTACACGACGCAGGCCATACATACAACGAAATTCGTCAGCAGTTACCAAATCTTACTCTATACCAAATCAAATATGCTATTCATAATCAATTAACACCTAAAAAGCATACTGGGCGACATTCAATTATTACTGAAGAAGAACTTGAGCAAATTATTGCGTGGGTTTGTTCTTCTGCAGCTAATCAACGTATACTATAGATCCAGATCCCTCTTGCTATAAAGATCAATATCAGATAATATGCTATTCGAAATGCTCTATAAAGAGCAGGCTTTTCGCGTTAAGTTACTTGCTACAAATCTTCTATTTCTGAAAAGAATCGAAAAGCGCGTTTTTAATAAGCTTCTAAATATGTTAATTAGAGACGTATAAATAATAGAAAAAGATATTATAGAGTAATAAAACATAGATTAATGAAGATTAATATACTAAAATAT
>NW_006913554.1:11741-12363 GCF_000464535.1 Endocarpon pusillum Z07020
ATTTTAATAGTAATAAAAAAGGTTCTAGTATCTTTTAAGAGAAAGAATAAAGTACTATTAAAAAAACAATATATTAAGAGTACATTATACCTCTTATTAATAACTAGATATAAGTAAACAGTAATAAAGAATTAATATTTATATAAGATGTTATATCTGCTTATACTATTAAGAATACTATTTAAAATCTTTGTTAATCTTTATTAATATAATATATCTTATATCTAATAGCCTGTATATTCGCCTAATTTAAATCTAATTAAGATGGTATGAAATTAGATGAAAGATTAGATATAAGAGCGTTATAAAGATACTCTAGTTATATAAGTATAATAAGTTATAAGCAGTTATTAATACTGTATAGAATGCTGTGCCCCTTAAATATCTTAAGAAGTTGCTTAAGTTAATAGAGGAGAGATATTAAGTAGTTTTGGATACTAATAAAAAACAAACTCAATTTTAGAGACTAGTCCTAATTAAGTGATTTTATACACATCTATACTTAATTTTGCATAATAGGTTTTATATAGATACTAGCATTTTTAATTAGAAGGGGTACAAAAATTAGGCCTATAGCTATAATAATTACATTATATCCCTTGTGACCCCGATTAACCCCTGT
>NW_006913555.1:0-3671 GCF_000464535.1 Endocarpon pusillum Z07020
CCTTATAAATCTAGATCAAGAATATATTATATAAGGGTCTCTTTTTTAGTTAAAGTTAAATTATATTAAGCTTTATATACTTTAGCCTTTAGGGTATAGCCTTTTATTTAATTATAAAGAGTAGTTTAAAGGACATTATATATTTTTATAGCATATTAAATTAATATTTCCTAGTTTATATAGATAGCTTAAATAGTAAGAAGGATTCTGGCTTCTTAAGATTAGGAATTTATTATATTGTTATGTTATAATTATATATAATAGTCAGAAGATTATAATATAGAAGAAAAGTAGGCAGGTTACTTATATATAATAAAATGCTAGTAATATATATAACAAAATAAGCGTACATTATATTTTTAAATTTTATATATTTTTTTAGGATTAAAGCATATTAAATTAAGCCTAATATAGAGTAATAGTCTATAGACTAATAAGCCTTACTTAAGAAGATCTCTTAAGGAAATCCACATAAAATAGACAAAACAAGCAGCCTCTTAAGAAATATAGAGATACAAAGTGCTATGATAAGATATACTAAGCTAAAGATAGCTCTGCTTTAAATAGGAAATTTATAAGATTATAGAAGATAGATAAGAGAAACGCTAGACTATATATCTTAACTCTATCTCTTATAGCTATATAAAACCTCTTTTACTCTTTATAATTAGTTATAAAACTAAGCAACTATATAATAATATAAGTAAATCTAATGTGCATAAGCAACCTATATATATAAGCGACTTATGTACTTTTCTTTTATATCATGATCTTCTAACTATTATACGTAATTATAACACAAGAACATAATAAATTCTTTATTCTAAGAAGCCAAAATTCTCCTTATTATCTAGGCTATCTATATATACTAAGAGAAATATTAATCTAACGCACTATAAAAACGTATAATGTCTCTTAAAGTACCCTTTATAATTAAATAAAGAGACGTATTTTAAAGGCTAAAAATTATAACGCTTAATATAATTTAACCTTAATAAATGAAGAAACATTTATATAATATATCCTTAACCTAGATTTATATTTTATAAGAGCTTAAACCTCTGTACAGAGAGCCTAGACAAATACTCTTTAACATTATAAAAAATAATTAATTAATTTATAAGCAAACTAATAAAAGCTATCTTAAAGACTATAGAAGAATTAATCCCTTAGATAAGACTAAGCTAATAAAGCAAAAGCTACTAGACAAAAGACTACTAGACGACAGTAAAGGTAATAAGGGCTGCAAAAAGACAGTTTACTTATTACCTATATCTCGAAATATAACAGAAATTCGTACGAACTCAAAGTCAAAAAGGCAAGATATTAGGCAAAGCAAAAAGGGACGAATTCTGAAGCGTAATACAAGAAGCTAGCTCTAAGCTAAATAGTATCTAAAAGATTATATAATAGGCAAAACAATGATTCTAGAACTAAACTATACAAGTCTTACTCCTAATCCTTAAGCAAGGCTTGTATAAAGCAAAGGATGCAAAGTCTAAAGTAAAACTACTACAGAATATAAGCTTTTCCCCTCCTTTAGAGATTGACCTAAGCAATCTAGAAAACTTTTATTACCCTCTAGAAATCCCTTAATAAGAAGAGATTACAGAGGAAGAGATCCTTAGAGCAACAAACTATATAACAAAGGACAACGCTTTAGGACTAGACAAGCTCCTGAACTAAGTAATCTAATTAGTTATATAAGAAAAGATAACCCTAGTTAAGCGTTTCTTTTAAGCATGCTTAGACTAAGGAGTTTAATCAGATTACTACAAAACAGCATGTATAGTAATACTTAAGAAACTAGGAAAAAGCGATTACACAAACCTAGAAGCATACAGACTAATAGTTCTCCTTAACACTATAAGAAAGATCCTAGAAGTAGTTATCTTAAACTGAATCAAATACATAGCCAAAGCATATAATCTGCTCCCTGACACTTAATATAGCACATGTATAAGCTAAGCTACAGAAATAGTACTTTAACAGATCACAGAGAAAATATATATAATCTAAGGAAGAGGAAGAAAAAGAATAGCTAGTCTTTTATTATTAGATGTCTTTAAAGCATTTGATAAAGTCTTACACGCTTAGCTTACTTATAATCTGAGAAAGAGAAGAATCCTAGAATCACTTATATAATAAGTAGCAGATTTCCTTTTAAACTGTTATACAAAAGTAAAAGTTAATAACTTTATATTGCTAAAGGCATTAGTAATAGTAGGAATCCCTTAGGGATTACTAATATTACTAATTCTGTACCTCTTCTATAATATAGATCTTTTAGAAAGCTATAAGAATATCCAACTTTATATAAGTGTTATAGGTTTTATAAATAATATTAATATTTTTATATATAGCGAAAGTACAGAGCAAAACTATTTAAAGCTAGCAAAAATCTATAAGAAATGTTAATTATAGACAAAGAAATATAGCTCTAAATTCTGTCTTAATAAATATGAACTTATATATTTTAGTTATATAAAGAAGAAATTTAATATATTAGCAAAAATTAATTTAAGAGATTAGAGTATAGGCCCTAAAAGCGACATTTGTATTCTAGGAGTAAGACTAGACTTAGCGCTAAGATGATAAGTATATATATAAGCAGTTAAAGCAAAATTAGTCTATATAATTAGTGCCTTTTATATAATTATAGGCTTAATATAAGGAAGCTCTTTAGAGATAGGCAAATAAGTATATATAATTGTTATCTACCTAATAATTATATACATAGCTAGTATATAATATATCTCTTAAGGAGTTAAGGGCTATTAGAAAGAGATTAGAGTAAAGCTCTAAAAGATCTAAGGAAAGTGCCTTTATATAATTACAGGAGCATATAAGGCCACCTTAACAAAGGCTCTAGAGATAGAGATCTTCACCCTACTACTAGATCTCTATACTAAGAAACTAGCGACTAGGGCAATCGCCAGAATCTGTATAACAAAAGCAGCAACTAGTATTAAGGAAATGTGCAAACGAATCTGTAAGCAAATGACGGGCAAAAGAGGGAGAATAGCAATCTCTTGAAGCTCCTTGGCAGATTGTACGAACATCTAGGCAGACCAGTTCACATCTGAACCCTAGGAGGCCTAACAGACAAAGAAGACCTTGCCTTTATAGGAAAAGAATCAGGAACAACGTTATAATAAAAGGCTCTCAAAGTTGTATAAAGGACTTACTTTATACTATAATAAGAGATAGAAAGACTGCTGGAAATCCAGTAAAAAGAGTGCCTATTCAAGAAATTAGTAGTCGCACTTAACAGAACGTATAATAAAGGCGTATATAGGTCTTAAGAAACATGAAAGCGCTTTACTAACACAACTTTGCACAGGCAAAATAGGCTTTAACGCCTTTCTGTACGAAATGAAAGTTCCTGACATCTTGAGTCCAAACTGCAACTGCTTAAGAGAAGAAAGCATGACAGTAGAACACGTTCTACTGAACTGCCCTAAGTGGTCTACAGAGAGGGAAGAGCTTATACACCCCCTCTGTATAACTGACATTAAGGAAATCCTGACCTCCAAGAAGGGGTCAAAGGCAGCTATCAGGATGATCCAGCGTACGAAGATCCTGGACTAGTTTAGAAGGGCCGTTGACTAAGACGTAGAACAACGTCTACAAGGGTCAAGCGGAAATCAGGAAGAGGAAGAGGACAGAAT
>NW_006913555.1:4717-7748 GCF_000464535.1 Endocarpon pusillum Z07020
TAAGACGTAGAACAACGTCTACAAGGGTTAAGCGGAAATCAGGAAGAGGAAGAGGACAGTAGCTTAGGACTAGAGTAATCAGATTTAATGCCTTCCTCTTTAAATACTGAGTACCCTTTATGCCTAGCCCTTACTACAGGTGCGGGTTAGGAACTATAATAGTGTAGCATATCCTCCTCTCCTGCCCTATATAGTCTCAGCTCCGGAGACACGTCTTAAGCGATCACCTATTCTCTAATATATAGAAGCTTCTTAATCTATTATAACTCTCCTCCTATCTACTATAGTAATACTAAGAACTATAATATGCTTAATATACTCCCTTAGGCCCTTAGTATACTAAAAGAGTACATCCTTTTAAGCGACTTTAATTTATATTATCTGTTCTAGTATAGTCCTTCTTATCCGCATTAATATCTCCTTTCTAATACGCTACTAAGTTACATATATAATATAAGTGTCTTACTTATATTCCCCCCTAAAATTATTATTAGAGATGTTTACTTAAGATAATCTGTCTAAAGAACTATTATTAATCTTATCTTTCTTATAGACTCCTTATTAAATCAACTAATAGGCTATAAAATCGTATCTAAACTAGAATAAGGGTCAGATCACCTCCTAGTCTTAATAAAATAGGAATAGCAAACCGTCCTTAGATTATATTCTATTTACAAGTAAAGAGCATAAAAGGAAATAGACTAGAAAAAGTTCTTAAACTTGCTAAACAGAATATTAGTCTTTTTTTACTTTCTTCCTCTTTATAATAAAGAGGAGATTAATAAGTATACTAATATGCTAACAAACTTAATAAAATAAGTAATTAATAAGTCTACTCTATAATTATGCTCTAGCTTATTCTCAAAATTATACTAGACCACAGAGTACTTAAAGACTATTAAGCTCTTTTAAAGATTACGCTATTATTATAATATCGCTTATATAGAATAAGCCTAAGAGGCATTTACTAGAGCCTGTAATAAGAAGAGTAATGTAATAGTTAAAGCTAAATATACAGAGTTCAAAAAACGTATATAAGAAGTAGGCGAATCACAGGAAAAGCTATAGCGGTCTGCTAAGTAAGCAAGATAATAATCTTAAGGGATCTTTATATAAGCCTTATTCCTTACTCTTTATAGGAACAGAGCAACCGCCTTCGAACCTAAGATAAAAGCTAAATTACTTTATAACTACTACTTCCCCTTGCCTCCTTAAGTGGATCTTTTCGATATTTAGAGCTTTACCTACCTAGAACCTATAGATATTCTGCCTGAACTAATATAATTAGAGATTATATAAGCTGTCTTAAAATCTAAAAAGGATAATGCCTTAGGGCCTGATAGTATTCCTAACTAGATTATTTATATAATTACTAATAAGTGACTAGAGCTACTTACTTGCCTATTTAGTATATACTATTATTTAAGAGTCTACCCCTTAGCCTTTAAACATATTATTATAGTTATTATCCGCAAACTTAAGAAACCTGACTACTCTAACTCGAAAGCTTATCGCCTTATTACTCTCCTTAACATATTAGGTAAGGCATTAAAAGTAATAATCACAGAATATATTTGATTTGTAGCTAAAAAGTATTCTCTTCTCTTAGATATTTAAATAAGAGCAAGGTAAATAAGATCTACTAAAACAGCCCTCTAACTAATTACTAATAAAATCCATACTATATAAGGGGCTAAACGCTATAAAGTGGCTTTATTACTTAGCCTTAACGTCTCTAGTACCTTTAATTATGTTTCTTACAAAAGACTTATTTATAATCTTCAAAAGAGACGAATTCTCTTAAAGATTACTAACTAGGTTAAGGACTTCCTTTAAGATAAGAAAACTGAGGTCTGCCTTAGCTAATTCATACTAGAAAGTAACAGAATATTCGCAGATATCCTGTAAGGCTCTTATATCTCTCTAATCCTATACCTATTCTATAATGCTAACCTCCTTAATATATATGAGAATGTGTTGTTTTATATAAGCGCTATAGGCTTTATTAATAATATTAATATCCTTACTTATAGTCTAAGCATAGAGTAGAACTATAAAAACCTTAAATATATATACCTTATATATAAGTTGTGAGTAATCTGCTACAGATTCTTTTTTAATCCGTTAAAATATAACCTAATTCACTTCTTTTATACGCCTAAGAGATTTAATATACTAGCTAAACTGTTACTACCCTCTATAAACATAAGTCTTAACCCTAAGTTAGACGTTAAGGTGCTTAGAGTCTAGCTTGACTCAGTATTATAGTAGAAACCTTACTTTTATATAGTTAAAGCGCAGGCGATTTATTATTTAAGCGCCCTAAAAATACTGTCCGGCTTTACCTAGGGCTCCTCTGTCTCTTTAGGGCTCTAAGTATACACATTAGTTACTCAACTAGCGCTACTCTATAGCTATAGTGCCTAGTACGCTCTAAAGAGTATAATAGGGCATAGAAAGGGCATTAAAAATAAATTATAAGCCATCTAAGGACGCTGCCTTTAGGCTATTACAAGAGCCTATAAAGCTACTACTACACAAGCGCTTAAGATCAAAATATTTACTCTCTTAATATACCTCTATATAGAGATGTCTATAGCTAACTCAACTTGTTATATACTAGCAACAAACCTTTATAGCGTAATCAAAACCTTAGCAAGCTGTATTTATTAACAAGGTTAAGGCAGTAAAGGCAGGCAGGCCGAGCCCTTTATTACCTCTTTTTACTTACTAAAAGAATAAATAGAAAGCTATATAGGTAATTTATCTTATCTTAAGGTAAGAAATCTGAGCACTAACCCCTTATAGCGCGTCCTTCTTAATATTAAAATCGCCTCCTTAAAAGAGATAGCAACCTAGCTATATGCGTACGACACTTATATATATTATCTATATATATATACTATAATAGTAGTAATCAGAATAATAAAATCTTAACTATAACTATAAGTATAATTATACATCTTTCTTATACCTTAGGCACTATTAGTAACGCATAAGTATTCTATAAAGAACTTACTAATATTTTTCT
>NW_006913555.1:8288-10048 GCF_000464535.1 Endocarpon pusillum Z07020
AGTTAGCAAAGCTATCCCTTGTGAGCCTGAATACCTCAAGATGGGCATCCTTCCTATTTGGGACTAGTATTTTTTGCTTATAAAAGGCTAATTATTATGGCTATAAAACTATAAATAGTATCACTCGAAAACTAGAAGAGTTAGCTTTCAAGTGATCTCATTTATAGTTTTATAGCTATAATAATTAGCCTTTTATAAACAAAAAATACTAGTCCCAAATAGGAAGGATGCCCATCTTGAGGTATTCAGGCTCACAAGGGATAGCTTTGCTAACTTTGTAGTTAAGATAGAACAAGTGTATAAGGATATAGATATAGTTAAGAAAGCTACGCGAGATCTATAGCGTCTAAAACAAACAGGATCCGCTGTAAACTATACTTCCAAGTTTTATTAAATTGCTTTACAATTAGACTAGAGAGACTTAGTACTAACTGCTACCTTTTATATAGGGCTAAAAGATTTAGTAAAGAATGATTTATCTAAGGTTAACTAGCTAAATAAACTAGTATTATTAATTAAAGTAGCAATCAAAATAAATAACCGGAATCACAAAAGATAACTTAAGAGAAGCTAAAAGAAGGGCTATATAGTGTTTTTACTACACTACTAAGCTAACATATAATATCTAAAGTACTAAGTCTAAGGGCATTACCCGGCAGAAAGGAGTATGTCTATAGACTTAGATATAACCTAGAAGAGGAAAAAATATAGACTGCTGTAAAGAAGAGTTAGAAGAGAAAAAGCAAGTAGAGAATCTCTAGAGAAAAGTAGATAGAATAACGCTAAAAAGAGTTATGTTTGCTTTGCAAAAAGCCTAGCTATTATGCTAAAGATTACAAAGATTCAAAATAACAACTAAGTACTACTAAAGGAGTTCTAGAAGAAGGTTATTACCTCTTTTATAATGCAGACCTTCTAGAAAGCTATAAGAATATCCGACTTTGTATAAGCGCTACAGGTTTTATAAATAATATTAATATTCTCATATATAATAAAAGTATAAAGCAAAACTGTCTAAAGCTAGCAGAGATCTATAAGAAATGTTAATTATAAGCAAAGAAACATAGCTCCAAATTCTGTCCTAATAAATATAAACTTATACATTTTAGTTGTATAAAGAAGAAATTTAATATGTCAGTAGAAATTAATCTAGGAGATTAAAGCATAGGCCCTAAAAGTGACATCTGTATTCTAAGAGTAAGATTAGACTTAGCGCTAAGATAGCAAGTATATATGTAAGTAATTAAAGCAAAATTAGTCTATATAATTAGTGCTCTTTGTATAATTACAGGCTCAATATAAGGAAGCTTCTTAAAGACAAGTAAATAAGTATACATAATTATTATTCGCCTAGTAATTACATACACAACTAGTATATAGCATACCCCTTAAGGAGTTAAGGGCTATCAGAAAGGGATTAGAGTAAAGCTCTAGAAGATTTAAGGAAAGTGCCTTTATATAATTGCGGGAGTGTATAAGGCTACCTTAACAGAGGCTCTAGAGGTAGAGACCTTTACCCTATCACTAGATCTTTATACTAAGAGACTAGCAATCAGGGCGATTACCAGAATCTGTACAACAAAAGTAGCAATTAGCATCAAGGAAATATGTAAATAAATCTGCAGGCAAACGACAGGCAAAAGGGGGAGAATAGCAATCTCTTGAAACTCCTTGGCAGATCGTACGAACACCTAGGCAGACCAGTTCATATCTGAACCCCAGGAGGCCCAACAGATAAAGAAGACCTTGCCTTTATAAGA
>NW_006913556.1:0-5596 GCF_000464535.1 Endocarpon pusillum Z07020
ATTTATATATATATACTATAATAGTAATAGTCAAAATAATAAGATCTTAACTATAGCTATAGATATAATTATACATCTTTTTTATGCCTTAGGCATTATTAGTAATATATAAGTATTTTATAAAAAACTTATTAGTATTCTTTTTATGCTTAGGCTCTTCCTAATCCGCTCTAATTCTCTTTTATCTAATTATATAGCTATTATTTACTCTAATAATTAGGCAACCTTATAGTTTCTCTTAAAGAGTGACTTAACCTACTCTTAATTACTCTTTAAAGACATTTATTTAGCTATTAAAAAGCTTAGGCAAAAAAAAATCTTAACTAAACTATAATAGCTACTTAGACATAAAAGGATTAGGGGCAACAAAATAACAGACGACTATATTAATAAAGTAGTAAAGGCTATAAGCCCCCTCTAAAAGCTTATGACTTGCTTCCTTTTTGTAATCAAAAGGATTACAAAAAGAAGAGTCTAGGAGCACTAGGACTAGTCCTAGGAAAACAGAGTACAAACCTGCAGAATCACTAAGCTCTTCCTCTGTATTTCTCTTGCGAATCACAGGCTTTATACTGGCTGACTAAAAGCACATAGTGCCCTGCTAACCCAGCTTAGGACTGGAGTAATCAGATTCAATGCCTTCCTCTTTAAATACTAAGTACCCTCTGTGCCTAGCCCTCGTTGCGACTATGATAGTACAGCATGTCCTCCTCTCCTGCCCTATATAGTCTCAGCTCCAGAGACATGTCTTAAGTGACCACTTGTTCTCTAACATGCGGAAGCTTCTTAATAGCTATAAAGGAGCGACCCAGGCTATTTGCTTCATCCTTTAGACTAACCTGCTAGCCTAATTCTCTCTGGTCGCATGTGACTTGTAGACGATGCGCTCTTAAGTTATCTAATTTTACTATTCTCCTTTATTGATTTTTTTCTGCAGTTATATAAAGCCCTTAGAGCTTACTTTAAGTATACTATTTCCTTAATTATCATTTACTTTATAGCCCTTTATATAGTTAGGCCTATATAGATTTATATAGTAAATCTAAAATAGGTTAAAAAGGAAAAAAAAAAAAAAAATCTAAATAGATATATTTTGAGCATAATTACTTAATAAGATTATAATAGATATTTAGTAAGATAAAGCGATTAGTAATATTTTAAACTACTTAGTAAAGAAAGAGAACAATAATAATAGTAATACATAAGTATTATATATATTATATAAAGTACAAGAGCTACTAAAGGAAGAAAGAAGGCAGGACGCTAGAGACGCCTAAGATGAAGAGGAATTAACAAGATTTACTAAGATAATCCTCTAAAGCATAAAGGATAGGCTAATAAAGATTAAGGAACAGAAACTACCTTAGGCGAACCCTTATTAGAAAGCATGCCCTCTAAAAGCGTTATACGCTACAGCAGCGAAATAAAATATAGTTAACAATAGGATACAGAGCTCCTTAAGACCTATCGCCACCTATTACCTAGTACAGACAGGCAACGCCTCTAGAAAAGAGGAGAAGGAAGTTTAATATAAAAGTAATAATTAATGTGATTAGTACTTTAATAATAATAAAAATAGACATTAAAGTATTAGAACTTTAAATTAATACTTAATTAAAATAAGGCCCTTATATTAAAAAGGTATTTTAAAAGATAACTTAATAAACGCTTATACTTATAGCTTTATTAACTTCTATATAAGGCGCTTTCCTCTTATATATAATATTATAATTGTTATGCTTATCGCCTGCTAATACTAGGGCGCTAGGTATTAATTAGCACTAGATGTTAGTAAAGGGCATGCTTATTATATAGAAGCGACTTTAAGGCCCTTACTATTGACTCTCTAGTCTTAGGATAGCACTTAACATAGACTGAAGATCTCGCGTACTTGTCGCCTGCTTCTAACGTGACACGTAATATTATCCTAAGACTGCTCTTTGACTGGAAACAGTTATTAAACTATTGATTACAAGAGATCTGTATCTTTAATTAGCACTAGATGTTAGTAAAGGGCATGCTTATTATATAGAAGCGACTTTAAGGCCCTTACTATTGACTCTCTAGTCTTAGGATAGCACTTAACATAGACTGACCACTCCGCCTTCTTCATGCTGCAATCAATACTCATTCCTCAGTCCGCCTAGTAAGCTCTCGGGAATCCTGTCGGCTGCGGCGTGATTCCATTAGGCTGCCCAAAGGATGCTGAACTGGGTGCGCTAGCTACTGGACCCTGTGTCAACATCAACCGCGACCCACCGAGAATGGGTGTCTGGTCTTCTTCTTTTTGCTGACTTGCCTCCCGGGCCTTCTCTTTGCGCCCCTAACAAGATTAAAGAAGATAAGGAGATTTAGACCTCCGAATTCAAATAAGCGGGATCCTTATACCTAGTAAGTAAAAGAACAGGGCACCCTATATATATATATATAACGACTCTATAGTTAAGGTAGAATATAAATATAGGGTTGATATACTCTAGAGCTATTAGATAGCTGCCCTGTTTAAAAGGGCTACTAATCTTTTCCTTATTTTAATAATTATAATACTCTTTAAAGTCCTGTCATCTTTCCTCTTTTAACTTATATAATACTTTATTAAAGCCGGGCTATATATTAATAATAATAACATTAACTAATAATTAATTACTAATATATAAGAATATAAAGGCAGCCCCTTAGACTATATTTAATATAGCTGCCTTTAACTTATTTAGCCTGGCTAAGACTAACAACTCTGTTCCCTTTATTAAGAATAACTACCTTAATCTTATCTTACTTTTTAACCTTTCTAATCCCTTTACTAGAGTAGCTTAGCTAAGAGTGATTATACTAACTAATCTTTAATCTAGTATTAATACTATTCTAGCTAAGCTATAGTAATAAAGAGTATAAGAATAAGCTCTAATTAACTAGATAACTAAAAGAATCGCCTTAGAGCTAGCGAAAACAGCAAATACTAATACTAACTTAGCTTACTAAATTTTAGAGTACATTACGCAGCTTATTACTGCTAGCTAGAAGTTAGAAAAACAGAACACGGCCTTGCAAGAATAAAATATAACTTTATAAAAGCAAATTACTAACTTAATAAAGTAGCTAACTCATTATTAGGCGTCTGTATATTAGGTGCCTGCCTCCTTAATGTCCTTTGTATATTCTAATCTATATGTAGAGATAATAGCTAGCACATAATGTAAAGTTATTTTTACTAATCCTCTTCTAAAGATAAAGCGTACCTCTAATCTGTTATTAATCTTCTTCTTATTACCCTTCCTAAGGTCTATTCCCTTATAAGTGCCAGACTATTATCCTCAGAAGACTAGATCCTCTAACTCAGGAAACAAAAGAACTAATATAGAGCCCTCTAAGTCGACTTTCCTTCTGCTACTTACTATCAAAGATCTCTGTAAGGACACCCTTAAGACCTTTAGTAACCTAAGCAGCCCTAAGGATATTTTAGTCAAAGACTAGATCTATAAGACTCGCTCTCTCGTTAGCCCTTTTCTTTAGGACGACCCCTAGGTTATAAGATTCGTTACTAGCCTTATAAAGGGTCCTGCCTAAGACTATATCTGCAAACGCCTTAAATCAACATCACTATACCTTATTTAGACGCCTAAGGAGATCTTTGCTATTATAAAGCAAGCCTTCAGAGAAAGTGACGTGCTACGCTAACAACATGCTAAGGCGGCCTACGCTGCCTTACACTAGAGTGACTGACTATTTAACGCTTTCTAGGCTGACTTCACGCGTTTAGCGTTATAGATCAGCAAGTCTAGCTAGGATCAGTATAAGGACCTGCAGAAAAAGATGTCCGCTGAACTCCTTCGCGAGATAAGGGATCAGACTTTCTATAACGCTGGCACTATAGCTTATTAGGTTATAGAGCAAGAGAACCGGCTCATACTAATTTGTAGAAAAGAGAGAGAAGAAGAGCGAATCCGCAACTGTGCTCGACCCAACAGCCCGAGGCCTGACACTAGGCGCCCAGAAGCCAGGACTACGCCAGATAAGGCGTATCCGTTCCCTTTGGCCCCGACAGCAGGCCTACCACAACGCTCTTCTACTCCTTCTCTTGGCTAGGCTACTAGTTCAAAATCAAAGCGTGTAGGTTTCAAGAAGGATAATATGGTAACTTGTTTCTACTACAATAAGCCTGGCTATGTAAAACCTGACTGCTTTGACCTTCACATTAATAAGATTAAAGAGGCAGAATCTGACTTCAGAGATAAGTCCTCTGGCCCTGATAAGGAATCTGTAAAGTCAGAAAACGAGATGCCTTAGGCGAAATCGCAGCCTTAGGCTATTATAAGAGCGTACCTGTTAGGCTTAACTAGCTTGTTAAAGGGCCATCTCTTATTATAGTATTTAATCTTAAGGGTATAGATAACAAGGTTCTTTATCTTTATACTTTAATAGATAATAGAGCCAATATATATATTTTAATTAACAAGAAGATTGCTTAGGCCGCCTCTTAGTAGCTTAATATCTTTCTTATTTCTTTAGAAAGGGCTATCCTACTAGTTGGATTTAATAATTAGCCTAGCAGGCCTATTAATAATCTGCTCTTTACTATTACATAGATTTATAGCTAAACTTTTACTAATATTCTGCTTTTGGCTGCTAATCTTAGCTCTTATAATATTATTTTAGGCTGTAAATAGCTAGCTAAGCACGATATCCTGCTAGATTATAAGAGGAACAAGATATACTAGCCGGAGGACTACTAAGTATAGGAATAGCACAATACTTGTAAAGATAGGCTATTTAAGAAGGATATTTGACGTTATAGCCCTGAAGTCAGCTCTGATAATACTAGCAAGGCTAGGACTTAGTTTCAGAAATCTGTATAAGAATAGTGTTAGCATTATTAATATTATAAAGCAGAGCTTAAGTTGCCTCTCTCTGATAAAGCTAATAAGAGTCTCAGTCCTAACTCTGATCTAGATAAGGCTAACACTAACAACAAGACGATCTTTGTAAATCTTGTAAGCGCTATAGCCTTTTGTATTAGTAGCAAACAGGACAGTGCTATTAGGGACAGTTACGTTAGATAGTATTAATCATGAGCTGCAGAAACAAGGCCGCCCTGCCCCCTGTGCTAAGTCAGTCGAGTTCAGATAGCTGATAATAATAAACAGGATGCTCTCAGTAATCTTAGACCTTATTCTGACGATCTTGAGTCTATCCTTAGCCATCTTCCTCTATATCTCCGCGACTAAGCAGCTGCCTTTTTGAGAGTAGCTACAAATACTCTGCCTTAGCACCGTCTGTTTAACTACAAGCTACGCTTTAATAAGGAACTAGAGATGAAGGCGTCACATCTATATAAGATGTTAACTTGAGAGCTCACAGTTATAAGAGAGTATCTAATAAAGAACTTACGTAAAGAATTTATTCACTTGTTATCTTCTTCTTTCTTGTTACTTATTTTATTTATTAAGAAGAAGAATAAGGACTTTAGATTCTATATTAATTATAAAAGTCTAAATAAACTTATAAAGAAAGATAAATATCCTTTGCCTTTAATCTTTAAGACCCTATTATAATTAGTTTATATAATAATCTTTATAAGTATCTCTAGACCTGTCGCCAG
>NW_006913556.1:5605-16185 GCF_000464535.1 Endocarpon pusillum Z07020
AAAAAGGATGCTACACTAAAGTTCTAATTAGATAAGGCTTAACTTAACACTTTTTGTATACTATAACATAAGCTGCTTTCTTCTCCTGTCCTTACGTACTTTAAGCTAGAATATAAGACTTGAGTAAAGATAGATTGCTCTAATGAAGCTGTAGCTAGCGTACTAGTATAACTTGATCCTGCTAACTCACAATAGTATCCTGTTACTTTCTTCTTTACTATACTTCAAGAAGCAAAATACTACTATAAGATTTATAATAAGGAGATATTTGTAATTATTCTAGCTCTTAAAGAATAGTAAGCTAAACTGACTAGCCTTAATATATTCTTTATTATAATAAATTATAAAACGCTTAAGTATTTTAGTACTAAACGCCTCCTTAATAAGTAACAAATTTAATAGATAAATATCCTTTTAGAGTTTAACTATTATATTTACTACTAATCAGGCAAGGAAAATATTGCAGCAGATGTCCTCTTGCGTAAGAATAAAGCTACTCTGACATAAAAGAAAGCTAGGACGCAGAAGAAGACTTAGATACTGTTGGATCCGACAAGAATAGAGGTAGCTGCTATAAAGGACATTAAGAGTCTTAATGTTATAACAGAAGTCATTAAGGAGAACTAGGAGAGCCTGACTCTAATAAAAGAATGTTAGCTAGTTATAACAGGATTAGGTAAGTAGTTATTAAGAGATAGCTTACTATTATATAATAATAGACTTATAGTATCAGAAGGCAAGGATAACCTATATACATGCTTGCTTTATTAGATTTACTCTTAGACAACTATAGCGTATCTAGGTTAGGCGAAAATATGTGCTTTAGTAACTAGGCTATATTAGTAGCCTTATTAGAATAGTAATATAGTATATTATATTACTAACTATTATAAATATTATTAATCTTATAAGCTATATAATAAGACGCCTAATCTCTTATACTTCTTGTCTATCCTCTTATAACTATAAGATAACCTCTTAATAGATTTCTATATACTTAGTACTATTAATATTAGCTATAATGCTATCTTTATAATAATAGATTACTTAAGCAAGAGATATATTTGTTTACTAATAAAGAAAACTATTATTATAGCTACTATAACTGACTTTTTTTATAAGTATATATAGTAGTTTAAAGGATGCTTAAAGATTATTACTAATAATAAAGGGCTATAGTTTATTAGTGTATTTCTTAATAAGCATCTCTTATACTTCTTGTCTATCCTCTTATAACTATAAGATAACCTCTTAATAGATTTCTATATACTTAGTACTATTAATATTAGCTATAATGCTATCTTTATAATAATAGATTACTTAAGCAAGAGATATATTTGTTTACTAATAAAGAAAACTATTATTATAGCTACTATAACTGACTTTTTTTATAAGTATATATAGTAGTTTAAAGGATGCTTAAAGATTATTACTAATAATAAAGGGCTATAGTTTATTAGTGTATTTCTTAATAAGCTATCTTGCCTCTGCTATATTAAGCTTAAGTTATTAATATTAGCTTATCTTTAAATAGATAACTAGACAAAAATTATTAACTAGATTATTAATATAAAGCTTTAACTATTTATAAACTACTTTTAAGACAACTAGATATATCTTCTGTTAGTATTAGATGCTACAGGGTTAGCTCTAATTTATAAATCTATAAAACTTACATCTTATATAGTTAAGTATAACTAAGAATCTTACTTAAATTTTAACTAGATACAAATAAGTAATAGCTTATATTAAAATGTATAAGAATAAGCTACTTAAGAGCAAGTAAGGGAGCACTTATATTATATTAATAAGGCAGTAAGTTAAGGCAAAATAAATATAATCTTAGCTTAAGCTTAGCATATTTATTAAGCTAATAAGAAATATTGCTTGCTTAATTTCTAATTAGGAGACCTTATATTTATTATTAAGAAGCTATAAAGAACAGATAAGCCCTTAGATAAGCTAGACTATTCTATTATAAGCCCCTTTTGTATCTTAAAAATAATTAGCTACTCTTATAAGTTAGAGCTCTTATCCTTTTATTATATCTCGCTAGTACTACACACAGACTAGCTACGTAAGGCAGATAACAATCCTCTCTTTAGTCAGATTTTTACTTTACCTTTTATAGTTGAAGTTGACAGAGACCTTAAGTAAGAAGTTAAGAGAATTCTGTCATCAAGAATTAGCAGAGGTCAGCTAGAATACAAGATATAATAGCAAGGATAAGACTCTGACGATACATAGTACCCTGCTAGCAACCTGCGGAACGCTTCTCTAGCGTTATAAGCTTACTACAATGCGCACCTACAGGAAGCTAGTCCACTTAAGCGACTCCAGCACTGGCTTAACAGCGCTCTGCGAGATAAGTCACCTTCAGAGCACCTAGATGACAATAGAGCAGCCACTTAAGAAACTAGGAAAACAAGGTGACGTGCATTATAATGCTGTCAGCTTGATCTTGTTACCGGCTCAAACACTGCTGACTTGACTATATATTTCCTTGCTATTCTATAGATCTTCTTTTATTTATATTTCTCTCTTTAGATACTAGTAACTATGTAGTAAAAGGATATATTAGGCTAGTATACTATGCTATTATGTTATGCTTGTTTTGCTATATACTACTACTATATACTGCTACTATTTTATTTTTCTTTTTATCAAATATAAGGGCATGTTAAGTCTTTTAGAGAAGGGGTAATGTTACGGCTGCCATGCTTATTGCTTGCTAGCGCTAAGGCGCCGGGTATTGATTAGCACTAGACGTTAGTAAGAGGCATGCTTATTATATAGAAGCGACCCTAGGGCCCTTACTGTTGACTCTTTAGTCTTAGAATAGTACTTAACATAAGCTAAAGATCTCACGTACTTATTACTTACTTCTAATGTGACATATAATATATAAGACATATTTATAATGTTATTATTAAATTAGTAATAACTTATATATTAGCTATTTAGCATCTTTTTAACAAGTTATAAAGCATAAAATTAAATATTGTTAAACTCTTACTTATCTAAAATAAGTACTTATATATAATAGCTAGGGCCTATAAGGCTACACCTATCCTAGTCCTTAAAGTAGAGACTTACTTCTTGCCTTTTTTATTATTACTTAATAATATTTAGATAGATTCTTGTTATAAACTTATAGTTATAAGTATAAGGCAACTTATCTATAAAAGCTATCTTTAAATTATTAAGAAGCTTGACTTATAATAGAGACGCCTCTATTATATTACTATAACACTAGATACTAAAAAGCATAACTAGTATAAATAATGTCTTCTTAAGCTTAATACAGAGATTATTATATATTATATTAGAAGCAGGCAATAAGTACGCAAGATCTTTAGCCTATATTAAGTGTTATCCTAAGATTATAGAGCTGATAGTAAGGGTGCTAGGGTCGCTTCTATATAGTAAGCATGCCCTTTACTAACGTCTAGTATTAATTAATACCTGGCGCCCTAGCGCTAGCAGGCGATAAGCATAGCAGCTGTGACATCACCCCCCTTTCTAGAAGACTTAATATGCCCTTATGTCTGAAGCAAGGAAACATATAGTTAAGTCAGCAGTGTTTAAGCCAGTAATGAGATCAAGCCGACAGCATTATAATGTGTGTTGCCTTGTTTTTCTGGTTTCTTAAGTGGCTGCTTCATTGTCATCTAGGTGCTCTAAAGGTGACTTATCTCTTAGAGCGCTGTTAAGCTAGTGCTAGAGTCGCTTAAGTGGACTAGCTTCCTATAGGTACGCGTTATAGTAAGCTTGTAACGCTAGAGGAGCGTTTTGCAGGTTGCTAGCAGGGTACTATATATCGTTAGAGTCTTATCCTTACTATTGTATCTTGTATTCTAGCTGACCTCTGCTAATTCTTAATAACAGAATTCTCTTAACTTCTTATTCAAGATCTCTGTTAACTTTAACTATAAAAGATAGAGTAAGGATCTAGCTAGAGAGAGGATTGTTATCTGCCTTACGTAGCCGGTCTGTATATAACACTAGTGAGATATAATAAGAGGACAGGAGCTCTAGCTTATAGGAGTAGTTAACCATCTTTATAATACAAAAGAGGCCTATGATAGGATAGTCTAGCTTGTCAAAGGGCCTATCTATTCTCTATAGCTTCTTAATAACGAATACAAGGTCTCCTGATTAGAAATTAGGTGAGCGACGTTTCTTATTAGCTTAACAAGCATACTAAGCTTGAGCTAAGGTTATATTTATTCTGGCCTAGCTTACTGCCTTGTTAATACAGCGTAGGTGCTCCCTTGCTTGCTCTTGAGTAACTTGTTCTTGCGCGTCCTAGCATAAGCTGTCACTTATCTATATCTAGTCGAAATCTAAACAAGGTTCTTAGCTATACTTAATTATGTAAGGTGTAAGTCCTATAGATTTGTGAACTAGAGCTGACCCTGTAGCGTCTAATGTTAGCAGAAGATATGCCTAATTGTCTTAGAAGTAGTTCATAAATAGTTGAAGCCTTGTATTAATAATCTAGTTAATAATTTCTATTTAGCTATTTATCTAAAGGTAAGCTAATATTAATAACTTAAGCTTAATATAATAAAGGCAAGATAGCTTATTAAGAAATATGCTAATAAATTATAGCCCTTTATTACTAATAATAGTCTTTAAGCATTCTTTAAATTACTATATATATTTATAAAAGAGGTTAGCTATAATAGCTGTAATAGCAGTCTTCTTTATTAATAAGCAAATATGTCTCTTGCTTAAGTAATTCACTATTATAAAGATAATATTATAATTATTACTAATAATATTAGGTATATAAAAATCTATTAAGAGATTATTCTATAATTGCAAGGGGACAGATAAGGAGTATAAGAAACTAGGCATCTTATTATATGGCTTATAGAATTAATAATATTTATAATAGTTAGTAATATAATATGCTATATTACTACTTTAATAAGGCTACTAATATAGCCTAGCTATTAAAGCACGCGTTTTTGCCTAACCTAAGTATATTATAGTTATTTATAAGTAGATTTAATAAAGTAAGTATATATATAGATTATCTTTATCTGATCCTATTATAGCTAGCTAATGTGCCTCTGTTAAGGTCAGGCTCTCCTAGTTCTCCCTAATAACTTCTGCTATAACGTTAAGGCTCTTGATGTCCTTTATAGCAGCTACTTTTATCTTTATTAGATCTAATAGCGTCTGAGTTCTTTCCTACATCTTAGCTTCCTTCTGCGTTAAGGTGACTTTGTTCTTATACTCCTTGTTGCTACAGCTTAGCTAAAATAACGTTGATACTGGATTAAAGATTGGCTAGTACGATTACTCTTAGCTAAGCTACTTTGGCAAGGGGATCAAAGAGGTTAAAGAATAAGATAGGGTTTTAATAATTAGTCTCAGCATTAAGAGTAAGGTTGTTAGTCCTAGCCGGACTAGATAAGTTAAAGACAGCTGTATCAAACTAGGTAGCTGCCTCTGCATTCTTATATATTAGTGACTAGTCGCTAGTAAGTATTACTATTATTAATACGTAGCTCGGCTTTAATAAAGTATTACGTAAGTCAGAAGAGAAATGCGACAGGACCTAAAAGGGTATTACGATTATTAAGATAAGGAAAAGATTGATAGCCTCTTTAAACAGGGCAGCTATCTAACAGCTCTAGAGTATATCAACCCTATATTTATACTCTGCCTTAACTACAGAGTCATTATATATATATATATATAGGGCGCCCTGTTCTTTTACTTGCTAAATACAAGAATCCTACTTATTTGAATTCAGAGGTCTAAATCTTCTTGTCTTCTTTAACCTTGTTAAGGGTATAAAGAGTGTTAAAGAGGCTTGCTTTAAACTTAAGTCTGACCTTGAATATTAATACTGACCTAGAATAAGCTAGTAACAAGTCTAGAGATATAGATCTCTTGTAATTAATAATTAAGACTATTTCTAGTTAAAGAGCAATCTTAAGATAATATTATGTATTATATTAAAAGTAAGCAATAAGTACATAAGATCTTTAGCCTATGTTAAGTACTACTCTAAGACTGTAGAGCTGACAGTAAGGGCCCTAGGGTCACTTCTATATATAGCAAGCATGCCCCTTACTAACGTCTAATGCTAATTAATACCTAACGCCCTAGCGCTAGCAGGCAATAAGCATAGTAATTATAACAGAGATAAAGCTAAACTAAGCCCTAGAACGCTTCTTATTATAAGAAAAACTCTTATAAAAAGCGGTTATATTACTTATAAAAGTGTAATAATAATACTAGTCTTATTACTAAATAATTAGAGCGTCTTAGTTAGAGAACTAATAATTATTATAAAGCGCCTATTTAGTAGTACTTTAGTAAGCCTTAAGCCTTATATAAAGTAAGGAAATTAGTAAGCAGAGATTAAGGATATATTAAGGCTTAGCTAAGGTATAAAGCTCTCTTACTATATAACTAAAGACTAATAAAATAGGCTTTACAGACTTCCTCTTTAAATAAAACGTTCTAGACATCCTCTTATTATTCTGCGGGTGTGGTTAGAGAAGACAGACTACCTAATACATAGTTATAGACTGCCTGCTGCTTTCGAATAAACACAAGATGCTTACTACTGCTAGCATAATAGATTACTGCTGTCTCCTTAATAATCTAAAGGCCCTTAAGATAATAACGCTTTAGCTAATAAAGGCTAGGGCCCTTCCTTAATTCTCATTTACAGCTAAATAACTTTGCGCCTAATTACACTGCAGCTATAGAGCCCTGTACACACTATTAAAGCGCCCTGAAGAACTCGTCTACTTATTAGCAGTAAGGTTTTTCTTTAGAAAGGTTTCCTTATGTTTGTTCTTATTTATTATTAAGAGTTATAATTGCTCTTAATTATATATATCCCCTGTGTTAGGAGAGCTATAGTTAGGCCTAATATATAAGACAAAGTATAAAGAAAAGGAAACGAAAGTAGGAATACAACGCTCTATATATATGTCTATGCCCCTTATCTCGCTAAGACCAGGTACAGACAACTATGAGTACCTGTTATTAGTGATAGCTAGAATAGCAGCAGGAAGCTAGGTTTGAGATAAGCTCTGTGAGCTATAGTCAGTACTATAAGGAATATGGTCCTTAGTATAAGTCGCAGGAGGATTCGTAACATCACCCCCTCTCTATGCGCAAGCTCCTGCGAGTATAGATCCTTGTAGTGCTGTGGTAAGGCAGGGATTTTCATGATAGTCTTGTGATAATTAGGCTCTTGTAAATCTTCTTAAGCATTTCTAAGTGACTATAGACATCTATAAGCATTCATGACTAGCTATAATTTCTTTGACTTGTTATAAGCGCCCTCTTAAGAGGCTAGGTATTTAAGGCAACATAAGGTATAGCTATAGTGTTTATAAAATTCTTATATAATCTTAAGAGTGTAAAGGAAATAAGCTATAAGCTTTTAAGTTATTTTATTATAACTAGTTTATTTGACTCTAAACTAGAATAGTCTTCTTTTAAAAACTCTTTTTGCTTTTAAAATAATTTTGACTTCTTATTTTATTTTATTAAATATATTATTACTTATTATAGGTCTTAAGGAAATATTTATATAATATAATCTTAATAAAATAATATAAAAAATAAAGAATATTTTTAAGAATAAAGATAAGACTAATTTATAAATTATAAATCTTATAATTTATTTAATCTTAAATAAGCTAATTTATTTATTATTAAGTTTCTTATATAATTATTATATATAAATGTTTTTAGTATTTAGCTATACTTTATCTTCTTTATAATATATTAGGGCAGAATATTATCTCTAGTTTTTATTTATTATATCTATAGTTTTTACTTAGCTTTAAACTAATTCTGTATAATAATAGTCTAAGAGTTCTTTTATAAATATTAAAATATCTTTTATATAAGAGTTAAGGGGAGTCTTAGCTTAATTAAAGCTTATCCTAAGATTAAAGTCTTTATTAATAAAGAATAAGAACATACTTATAAATTTTGACTTATAGTTATTTATAGCAAATTTAGCTAATATAATCTATTTATTTCGCTTTAATATCTAACCTTTTATATAGACTATTCTAGAATTTACTAATAAACTATAGATCTTTATTAGATACTATTAACTTAGAGAGGTTATAATTATAAATAACAAAGTAAATAAACATCCTAACTAGATATTTTATTTTTATGTTATAGTAGGGTACTAGGTGTCTTTCCTTAATTAATTAGTCTATTAAGACCTAAATACTTATAGTACTAAGGAAAATACTATTAGATTTAGGGAGGTCTATAACAAAATCTATAGCTAGGTGTTATTATTATTTCTTAGGCGGCTTTAGTACATATAATTAACTTTAGTATTTATAAAAGGGTTTTATATAATAATATATTAAATATTTAGCTAGCTGTTCCTTTACTAAGTCTATTATCTTTAACTAATAGAATTATTATTACAGGATTTTATAAGTCTTTACAAGGCCTAAATAACTAGTTATTAGCTATTTATAATATTTATTAATATAGTAGAGTCTTAGTTCTTTATTTTCAGGAATCTATAAGCATTATTAGTAGTATAGTTTGTTATTCTTTACTAAATAGTTAACTAATATAACTATAAGAGATCTTCTGACCTTAGACAAGACTTATTAATAAGTTACTTAATAAGGATCTTCTTAGGCAAGATTCTAATATATAGTAATAATATCTTCTTTTAAGATGATTTAGGGCTATAGGTTTATTATATATAGGGCTATAATATTATTTATAATTATATTAGGGCCTTCTCTTAACTTAGATAATCTCTTATAATAGTATAGGATTCTTATAGGTCTAATTAGATAAATAGGAATAGATTCTGATATCTAAGGGTCTAGATTCTTTAGTTTTAAAACTATTTATTTAAGAAACTTCTTTCTATTATTATTAGTATTAGTAGCTTTGTCTTGTAGTTTATAGGATAATCTATTTATATAGTATTATAACCTAAGGCAGTACTTAATTACAAAGTTAAAATAAGAAAGAAACTTGTTCTAATAGGCTTGTTAGTAAGATAATTGTTTAGATGACATAAAGTATTTAAGGTTCTTATAGTCTATTATAACTTATATAGGTTCTTAAGACCCTTTTAACTCTAGGTATTATTCTTTAAAAGCATAGACTATAGCTATTAGTTCCTTATTATAAATCTTATAGTTACTCTTAACTAAAGCATATTACTTTAAGAAGTAGGCTACAAATTATAGGATTCCCTTATTATTAAGTTAAAATAGGACTCTTCTGTATATGTTATCTAAGGCGTTAGTCTCTATAGTACAGAGTAAGTTAGAGTTAAAGTGCTATAGAACTAAGGAGCTTATAAATATGTCTTTTAGCGTCTAAAACGCTTTTTTAGCTTCTTCTCCTTAGTTAAAAAGGACGTCTTTTTAAGTAAGCTTAATTAAGGGTAAAGTTATCTTTAAAAATCCTTTAATAAATTAATAATAGAAATTCGCAAATCCTATAAAACTTTATATATCTTTTATATTATTAGACTTTTCCTAATCTTGAATTATAGCTATCTTCTTTAGATCTATACATATTTGTCTAGGTTTGCTATTTTCTAAATAACTCTAGATAATTATTCTTAAGTATTTCGTCTTATAAACTTCGAATTCGTATTTTTCTATATTAAGTTATAGTCTAGTAATAGCTAATCTGCTTAGTACTATCTTTACATATTAATAGTGCTCTTTTAGTAAGTTACTAAAGATTAGGATATTATTAAGATATACTAAGACGAATTAGTCTAGAATATCTTTTCTTAAGGCATTATTAATATAGTTCTAAAAGAAGGCTAAAGCATTATAAAGGCTAAAAAAGACTATATTCTATTTATATAAGCTTATACATATATAGAAGGCTGTTTTTTATTCGTCCTTATAAGCTATTCTGATTCTGTAAAAGGTAGTAATAATATCTAACTTAATATATTATATAGCTTTACAAAGCTTATTTAAGGTCTCTTAAATTAAGGGAATTAGGTATTTATTCTTGACTATAATAGTATTTAAGCCCTAGTAATCTATACAAAACTATAGATCTTCTTTAGATTTCTTAATAAATAAGACTAGGGCAGCAGTAAAGGACTTAAATATATAAATAAAGTTCTTTAATAGATAGTTCTTTAGTATTTTGTTTAAGACTTTTAATTTGTTTCTAGACATGCTATATAAGGCTTTAAATAGTAATTTAATATTTAGTAATAATTTAATCTTATAATCTATTCTAGGGCAATATAATAGAAGCTTATTAATAGTAGCTTTATTAAATAAAGATAAGAACTTATAATATTACTTAAGAAGTCTAGTCTAAGGATTTATAGTTTCTTTAGGTTTTAGGGCTTTCTTGATGTCTCTTAATAATATTATAAAGACTTTATAGTCTCTTTACTTGCTTAAGTAATTAAAGATTATTACTTTTATTATAATTAGTATTATAATTATATTTATAGCTTTTATTTGTCTTTAGACTTAGGGTTTATTATTTTGTACTTTTTATATAGTTTTAAAAGTAATAGAATATCCTTTATTCTTTTAAAAATAATAATTATAATAATA
>NW_006913556.1:17021-93955 GCF_000464535.1 Endocarpon pusillum Z07020
GATCTGGTTAGTATTACTAAAGTTAAGCTTTAGTTCTTTAATTAGATCTACTTAATTTAAATAGATTTCTTTATTAATATTATTTAAAGCAATATTTAAGGCATAATTTATAAGTTAAGAAAATATATAATAAATATATAATATAAGTATAAGGTATTTATTAATATTAACTCTAAATTTTAAAGTAAGGCTTACCTTAAACCTCTTTAGATCTTTATAAATATTAGGTCTTAAGCTATTAAATATAAGAATATTTATAATCTTTTTTAACTTTATAAATATATATTAGAGTTATTAATTTTATTATAAAACTATAACTATTACTAATAAGGTCTAAGCTATTAGACCTTAAGTTAGATCTTAAGCTAGATGCTTAAAGAGCTAGAGAGTATAAATTAGAGCTAGACTATATATAGAGATAAGTATATAAAAGAGTTCTTATAAGTTAACTATATTATTATTAAGACATATTTAGGCGTTAGCTATAACTTCTATAGATAAAAAGGACTTAAGAGAGATCTCAGACTCTTCTAAGGAGGAAAAGACATAGAATAAGATAAAAGAAGGAGAGGCAGTGATTCTTCTACTGCCTAGACTAAGCAACAAGGAATAATAACAAAAGGAAAATAGGTTAAGGCAGACCTAAGGACTAGAAGATAAAAATAAGTAAGACGCTTTATAATGTCAGGAGAGCTATAGTTGGGCCTAATATACAAGATGAAGCGTGAAGAAAAGGAAACGAAAGAGAACACAACGCTCTATATACATGTCCGTGCCCCTTATCTCGCTGAGGCCAGGTACAGACAACTGTGGGTACCTGTCGTCAGTGATAGCTAGAATAGCGGCGGGGAGCTGGGTCCGAGATGAGCTCTGTGAGCCATGGTCAGTGCCACAGGGAATATGGTCCTTAGCGTAGGTCGCGGGAGGATTCGTAACACCCTGTATGGACCAGCCCTAGGCCAGGACCACACATTAGTGTAAGAATCAAATAAATAAATAATAAGATATATTTATATTTTTTTTAGGTTTAAAGATTTTTATATATATAATTCTATATATACTTAATTTCATCTTAATTGAGTATTTAATTAGAGTGCAATTAATTAATAAAGTTACTCTCTTAAAGCACTAATCTGAGAAGTGCCATAAATTTTGGCGCCAAGCTTCGGGCTTTCTAAGGGCTCCACCCATTGGGCCACGGCTAGTTCCACATTTGGAGTTCGATCTAACTCGATCGGAGGCTGAAGAAATTGTGACTAAGCGATTTAGTGGCGGAAGTCTTGCTTGGGCCTTGAGGTGCTAACCATCTTCGGTTTGAAGATTTCGTGTGCTGCTAAGGAGATCCAGAAAGGTTAATGTGAAGACTACTGACTAGTTAATGTATTCGCAGTGACGATGATGTGTAGATGCAAGGTGTGGAAAACATTTATACGACCTCAGGGACGAAAGGTACCCGGAATCCGCACTGAAGTCATAATCATGCTGTATCTCGACAATGAGAGAGAAACACCTCTACCAGCGCATCTTTGTAATCGGAAGTATTTTCATCACGAATAGCGAAACACAACGCCACAATTTCAAGACGGCAACTCAGATGGAGAAGTAATGAACACTTATATGTTCAAAGAAATGCTTTCTACGTACGTCATCCCTAGAGATAGAATAAAGTGAGCTGCTCATGGATTTTAAATAAGGATGCCAAGAGATTGTCGTGTCATGTGTCATTTGTCATGGGCAAGCAAGATCCGATAAGACATTTATTCTAAGCGAAACTTGACGCCTGGAGCTGTTGTAATGGGCATATTTTATGGATGAGAACGGCTTGCGTCTGCCTCCACCTTCGCCACTTTTGTGGGTAGCATGTTTGTAAACCTATTTCCCCTTGTCTAGCATTCGTCACGCGTTTTTCTGCAGCGCCACTTGTTATTTGCCACCTTCAATTGATCCACATGATTCAATCCAAGGGCATTATGTCGAAGGTTTGGAACTTGCATCTCGCCGCCAAGCTGTCCTCGCTATGGGCTGGGCCGACCGTGCTCGATTTTGCCTTGCAGATCAGGAACGACCCGCTGCCTTCATCTTGCTAGGTTTTTGATGCGAAAGTAGGATCTACCTTGCTCCGAAAGTCGACCAACTCACCAGGATAGCCTGGTCATTGCTCCCAGCAAATCCAGATCTGTCTCGCAGACATCGATTCCTTCACTAAGAACACGGGGACAGATCCGATCTCTCTGGTCCTTTTGGGAACTCGTCAACTAATGGCGTCCACTTCGGACCTCCTAAGACTCTCCGGTCTGAGAATATTGACCATCTTGCAATCTATTATCAAACCGATCTTCTGGGTGATATATCCGAAAGCTAAATCTCGTTTCCACCTGTGGCGTGTCTTACTAAAATGCTGTCGAGCTGGTGGACTCAGCTCAGAACAGGTTGACACAAAGAACGCGGGTAGTTCCTGCACATTCCCTGGACTTGCGTCATGTTGCCATTCACTATGATTTGAGTTCTACCTTGTCCATGGGTAAAACCTTCCAGGTGCGCAGGTGCAGATTACGTCCGCGATGCAGATCTATTTGGCTCGAGGCATATGGGTACAATCTCAATAGTGCAAAGGAATCTTTTACTCTAATGCGCCGCATATACTTAAGCACCGATCTGTCGAATTCTTGATTGCGATTCCAATGGTTCTGCTGATAACCTGCAGTGTTGGGCGATAAGTATGGGCAGTAGTCTCCACCGTCAGTTCTCCGTCCATCCCCATCCTGTGTCCTAACTTCCATCTTCTCTATACTAACTAGCTGAGTTGAACAGCGCCGCCGGAGGTCATTGCTTCATGGCCACGGCCGAATTATGTGAATCCTGGGACTCAAGGTCCAGCTCTAATATACGTCTGTATTGTTTTTACCAGCGTTTCACTCTTCCTCGTTACCGCTCGAATCTATGCTCGGTATATTATCACCAAAGCTTTAGGACTGGATGATTTGTTCTGTATCATATCACTGGTAGTTTCGCTACGCTCGATACCGTGGGAGTAACGCTCATATGACAATAGATCCTGAGCACCTCATTGGCAGTTCTAATAGTTATCGGTATTGCACTACTGGCATCTCCCACCCGCAAGCAATGTTCTAATTCTATGCATCTAGCCAAAAAGGAATATGGAACAGGCCTCCATATTTGGGATCTGCCTATCAGCTGGGCTACGCCGAATCGTTTGGTAAGAGCTCGCAGCATCTATGTGTTGCATAAAATGGCTTACCAACAATGTCTAGCTAACTTGGTCATCTGAGTGGTGTTACGTCCTTGCATCATCAAGCATCAAGATCAGCATCCTACTGTTCTACAAACGTCTTTCTCAGCCATTTCCTGTAGCCTTCCGGGTAGCGACCTGGATCGGAATCCTCTACAACATAGGCTATGCATTGGGATTCGGCCTGACACTGGGTCTTATTTGCAGGCCTGTCGACGCTTACTGGAACCAATTCTCACCACAGTGGCAGAAGGCTGGAAACACGTTTCACTGTGGAAAAGAGGAGATCAGTTTGCCAATATCCGGTGTCCTTAGCGTCATAGGAGATTTCTATAGCACGGTGCTCCCCTTGGCACTTGTATGGCACTTGAAATTACCACGAGGAAAAAAGCTGGCACTTTATACACTATTTGCGTTGGGCTTCCTGTGAGTGTTTTGTTCAAGATTGGCCATCTGGCATCAGCTTATACTCTATAGGGTCGTGGTGGCCGGTGTTATCCGAACTATTCTTTTAAACGTTGTTATCAACAGGACTTGGGATCCCTTGTGGGAATTGGACACGATGTGGATTTGGACCATCGTCGAACTGAATCTGGCCATCGTGGCGGCGTCTGCTCCTGCTTTGAAGTCCTTCTTCCAGCACTGTCTGATACGGCCCACAGCGAGCCTATACAAGCGCACAAGGACACCTAGCGGCACTACATCCGGCGAGCGTGATGTGTATCGAATGGAAAGCGGGGACCTTTGTGAATGTGGTGAGAAAGAGGATAAAGCAGTGAAGATCGAGGATATCGGACGGGCTGTTTGAGTGTTGCTGGCTTGTGATCGGACAGTGTCATGTAATGATGGATAAACACTATGTAGGAGTAGAATTTCTGTTTCTGTCATCAGTCTATGAAATATATTTGAACTACAAAACCTCTGAACATCATATCGAACAGCACATGCACAGGGATTAGCATCAGAAGCCATGTTGAGTAACCACAACTCACTTCCTTCGAATAGTGGTTGTTATTACTATGAGATTAATCTAACTGTACTAGCCAGCGTGAAATAAAGTCTCTCAGAAATTAAAATGTTTTTTCTTGCTGGGCTGGTGGATTTAGTTCACATTGGATGACCCACGGGTAAGAGGGCAGGGGAGATGAATTCTGACATCCCCTGGGATCGGCAGAAGGTTGGGGAAAATCCTCGTTACAGTAGTTTATCGATAAGCTTAACTAACTAGTACGAAATTTATCCCTCACACTTGATGACACTGTAGCAATGGCCCCCACTGTCTTCCATGAAAGATATCAAATCTTCCCTTACAACCTTGTGGCTAGCAAGGCCATAATTTGGCGAGGCCGCTCCACGTTCTCTTCAGCATCTATATTTCATCCTTCCACAATACGTCAAGCCTTCTGCGACGCCATTGTTCCTCACAGTGCGGCTGAGGGTCCTGGCCGGTCAAACTCGGATTTCCTACGCCTGTCCTAGATTGAGCCTTCCTCGTCGGAGAAGTTGCAGAGAATGCCACACCAGTTGTCTCCTACGCTTGCGCCCGCCATGTCGACCATCGTCCCAAAGTCGTCAAGTTGTTCGGGCATTCCTCCGCCTGCCGAAGATATCGCAGCCATCCTCAACATCATATTCAATGCTGATAAGGCACAAGACTCGCTGGACACTGCATATGGACTGACGGAAACCTTGATAAAATCCATTGGTGTCCGGGGCCTTCTTGGCTACAACCTGATTCCAGAGGTCAAGAAGGCTGCGAATGACAAGAAGAATGGTGCTAAGCGAGAAAGCGCAATGTTCATTCTTGGAGCTCTATTCGAGAGATTCCCTCGCGAGGAGCCTCTGAGCGAGGTCATCTTCCTGCTGCAAGATGGCGGCCTGCTCTCACTTGCACTTGACGGACTTGCGGACAAAGGTTCTTCGGTTCGTGAATCAGCTCAATATGCCGTAGACGAGCTGTACAAGAATCTCGAGCCTGAAGCGCTCGTAGTTGGCATGCTTCCAGCATTGCAGCGATATCTCTTGAAGCCTACAGGAAAATGGCAAGGTACCGTTGGTGCATATACCCTTATGGGCAGAATTGCGGACAAGGCAAAGATGGGAACCGGCAGCAAAGAAGAAGAACAGGCCAAAGATGTCTTAAGAGAATCGATGGGCAGGACACTGAAGGAATTGATTCCCATTGTAGAAGGTGGTATGCACGACCTGAAAGCTGAAGTTGGTAAAGCAGCCGTGAAAACAATGACTTCTTTGACTTCGCTCCTACAGAACGACGACGTCGCTTCGCGAATACCACTACTTATCGACACAATGAAGAATCCCTCAACACAGACTCTACAGAAAGCCATTCATGCCCTGTCTCAGACCACTTTCGTTGCTATAGTCACTTCTCCCGTTCTCGCACTCCTCACCCCACTCCTCGAGCGCTCTCTTAATACGCCCTCCACATCACAAGAAGTCTTGAGGCAGACGGTGGTGGTGGTTGAGAATTTGACGAAACTAGTTCATGATCCAGTTGAAGCCCGTGCTTTTCTACCCAAACTCAAACCTGGTGTGCAACAGGTCAAGGACCGAGCGTCGCTGCCTGAAGTGAGAGAGCTGGCCACACGTGCTGTTAATGTGATCAACAAAGCAATGGGAGATGACAAAGACGGCGTGGCCAAAGGCCAGATTGTGCGAGTAACGACTGACGACGTTCTCAAGTCCCTTGATAGTCAGATTAGAAGCCAGGGAGGTGTGCACCGGGAGGATGCTGCCGTCTGGAAAGCTGGCCAGACATACGTCTCCGAAATGGTTCGAGAAGATGTCAACACCAGAGCGCTCCAACGAATTCATGGTCGTATAGCACCTTATTTACGGTCTCTACTGCCGCAACCCAATTGTGATGCGGTTGCACAGGGCGTCTATAAGCATTTCGTCGAGGAGGACGAACGCAAATACGGCGAGCCAATCAAAGAGGACACAGATGAAGTCGAGATTGTCAATGCGGACTTCTCCTTAGCGTACGGAGGTATGCTTCTTTTATCCCATACAAACCTCCGACTGCTGAAAGGCCACCGTTACGGTCTTTGCGGGCGCAACGGAGCCGGCAAGTCGACTCTGATGCGCAGCATTGCAGAAGGCAAGCTTGAAGGATTTCCTAGCAAGGACGAGTTGAAGACTTGCTTCGTGGAACACAATCAAGGCGAAGATGCTGATTTGAGCATCCTAGAGTTCGTCTCAAAAGATCCGGAACTTGCTGCCCAGGGCAGAGAGCGCATTTCGACAGTTTTAAGCGAAGTAGGCTTCACCGCCGGGCCCGAGGGTCGCCAATCACACAAAGTGGGGTCACTCTCTGGTGGTTGGAAGATGAAGCTTGCCTTAGCTAGGGCTATGTTGATGGGCGCTGACGTTCTCCTTCTTGACGAACCGACCAATCATCTTGACGTGGCAAATGTCAAGTGGCTGCAAGAGTATCTGAAGAAGCATACCGAGATCACATCTTTGATTGTCTCCCACGACTCTGGCTTCTTGGACGAGGTTTGCACCGACATCTACCACTATGAGCAGAAAAAGTTGGTGTGCTACAGAGGAAATCTGGCAGATTTTGTCAAGGTAAAGCCTGAAGCTAAGAGCTATTATACCTTGTCAGCTTCACAGATGCAGTTCAAATTTCCACCACCAGGAATCTTAACAGGTGTCAAGTCCAATACCCGGTCGATCATTCGCATGACAGGCTGCAGCTACACCTATCCTGGTGCATCGAAACCGAGCTTGATGGACGTTTCCTGCCAGCTCACACTGTCTTCTCGCGTCGCGATCATTGGGGGCAACGGTGCCGGCAAATCAACGCTAATCAAGCTCTTGACGGGCGAAACCATCCCGCAGACTGGGAAGGTCGAAAAGCATCCGAATCTGCGCATTGGCTACATCAAACAGCACGCCCTGGAACACGTGGAGATGCATATGGAGAAGACGCCTAACCAGTATTTGCAGTGGCGATATGCCAACGGAGACGATCGAGAAGTGCTTATGAAGCAAACACGCATCCTGACAGACGAGGACCGAGCACAAATGGCCAAATACGTCGACCTTGGCGAGGGCATGGGTCAAAGACAGGTGGAGAATCTGATGGGTCGACAGAAGTGGAAGAAGAGTTTCCAGTACGAAGTGTGAGTTTGTGGTCTGATTATCTTGATGGTATTCCAGTGTGCTGATTGCTCGTCTAGAAAATGGGTTGGTTTGCTTCCGAAACAGAATAGTCAAGTGTCACGTGAGACGCTGTTGGACTGGGGCTATCAGAAGCTGGTCCAAGAATTCGATGATCACGAGGCATCTCGCGAAGGGCTTGGATTCCGCATCCTTGAGCCCAAAGTCATATCCAAGCATTTTGAGGACGTTGGACTTGATCCTGAAATCGCTAACCACAACGAGATCTCTGGTCTTAGTGGTGGGCAAAAGGTCAAGGTGGTACTTGCGGGAGCCATGTGGAACAACCCGCATCTGTTGGTACTTGATGAGCCTACCAATTTCCTGGACCGTGACGCTCTTGGAGGGCTTGCTGTTGCCATTCGTGATTACAAAGGTGGCGTCGTGATGATTAGTCACAACGAAGAATTTGTTGGCGCTCTCTGCCCGGAGCAATGGCATGTTGCTGATGGCAGGGTCACCCACAAAGGACATCTCGCTGTCTCCCTTGATAGGTTTGAAGACTCACGACCCGGCTCAAGCAACGTGAGCTCGGCAATGAGCAGCGCCGCAGCATCAGCCGTGAATTCAGGAGCAGAAGATACGAGTGATATGAAGTTCAAAGCAAAGAAGAAGAAGAAGCTCACTCGAGCTCAATTAAAAGAAAGGGATGTTAGGAGGAGACTGCGCCACATTGAATGGCTGAACTCGGCAAAAGGAACTCCCCATCCGCCGGATACGGACGATGAGGCATGAAAGGGATTGAACACAAAAGCAGGGACAAAGTGCAATCATACGAGCATTGGGAAGCAAGGCGTTTGATGGTTCGTTCTACACACTGCATTTTAGAGATTATACGGGATGCGGAGCGAGTAATTCAGTTACACTCGGAGAGCTTCTGGTGTCCACGGTTGTCGCACGATTGATGGGGTTAAAATAGATTCAGAATACCTTTAGATTTACTTGACTTTTATATACAATACTTGGTCGCGAACTTCCATCTACAACACAAGTTGGGAACTTGACACTGTCAAGTCCTCTATATAGACCTAGAAGCTATAGAGAAGAGTATGGAGGAATGAACGATTTATTCTGGTTACTTTGCTGTGTTCTGGTAGGGCACCGAATAGAGAAAGTCTATGTATCAGGGGGAGCGATGATACCTACCAAGTCAGCTTCAGGATTTTCACTCCAAAGCATCCTCGCTAGAAGTAAAAAGATCCCGATCAAATCATCAACTGGAATGACAATGCCACCAATTCTGTATCCCGTCGCAAAGCTATAGAGCCCATTTCTACTACCCTATCATGCCACAACATACTCGTCCGCCCAAAAGCTGAGTAGCATTACCGCACATGCCATATCCTGCATTCAGCTTCACCCGAAGGAAGATTTCGTGGGGTCATCTGGTGTTTCTACTGTGCCTCATTCTTGCATTGGCCCAACCAGGAGGGATGACTTTCAGTCGAAGTGAGTTAGGTAAGTGGGCCTTCAACAATCGCCGGCGAACCCATAAAACGCTGTGCTGCTTCTTCTGCTTTCCTCATGTCGACAAAGGTAACGCCGATTTATTTTGGCAAGAATTATCCTTCATCAACATACGCAGCACATGCCTGAAGTTTTCACAATTCTGAGTTCCGAGCAACACATGCGCAAGCGCAAGCACAAGCGCATCCAGCGTTTGGGACCTTTCCATGCCTGTTTATCCTTCCCAAACCTAGTGCTTAGGCACCGAAACATTCCGTCTTCAGTGGCAAGGATAAGGAGAACAAGTAAATGAAAAGCATGTTACCTTATCAGTGGCACAGTTGACCTGATAGTGATCGCGGCCAAAGTCAAAAGTCGTCCGAGATTTCCGTTGCCTGGTTCTCGTGGAGTATACGTACCCACAATTCTGCTCCACGGGAAACCAATTCCCGGAGCGTAAAGAATGCATCGGGGAGGTTAAGCTGGAGGTGCAGAGCCCTTATAGTTTAATATCTGTTGTGAACCGGTCTTTGTACGTAGCATTTAACAGCTTAGAGTTTCTCTCACATTACATTGCATTACATGCGGCAATGCTTGACTTGGGGGCGTCAACTGGTGACCACTGAAATAATTGCGCTCTCATGCATGAATGGACCAGGGCTAGGACTGGAACTATTCCCTTCCAGCGGAGGCGCAGAACATTGCTGAGTGTGGGCTAAGTTACTGGTTATGCCATCATGTCTCTAGACTACTATTTATCGCCCTAAGAGTGCACCGACCAACTCTTCTTTGCCAGGTGCTTATCTTCAAAACCCTTGCGCCAATGAAGCGGTGCCTCAACCATTATTAACCATGCGAGTGCCTGTGGCGTTCAGATGAAACCAATCATACCAAAGAATGAATTCATTGTTACACCATTCTACATAAAAATGATTTGATGAGGGTGTACAAGATGCATGGCATAAAAAACTACGAGAATGCATCTGGGGCGTTTGATCCTACGGATACGGTACTACTTATGGCACATGGTTGCTCGGGTCACTTATCCTCCACAGAGGCCGCTGATACCTACTTATTGTGTGGTGCCTCGATCGCCAACCGTTCGGGGTCTTCTGGACCATGACATTGAGGGCGACTAAAATCTGCTGTGGGGAACTATCCGAGATGTGCGTCCTTGGCTTGCCCCCTTCTTTGTCCGGTCCGCTTTTCCCTCTTTGGCCGCTTGCCCCGACCAGAACAACCCGGAAGAGCTCCTTCCAATGTAAGTAGACGAGCGAACGAACGAACGAACCAACCACAGTAGGAGCCCTTCCCACTGACATCACACCACACCACAAGCTCCTTCCTCTCCCCAGAGGCGCGGCTGCTCTTCCATTTACGAGGTGGCTTTCATGACAAGGGCTGTCACTTCCCGTTCCTGCCAGTGCATCTTGTCCGCACTTCGCATCTCTTACTTGTAGATATCTGACTTACCACTCACCACTCACCACTCACCACCCTATCACAGGCGTACCACTTACACTTTCCTATCTGCCTGTCATAGCAAGGTACCACTGGTCCTGATCTCGTCTTCTTCATCACCACCCAGTAAGCTGGCCCATACTCAATAGCAAGCTTTCTTCTGCTCTCAACCGGGCCTTGGCCTGTATTCTCTGTGAAATCACTGAAATCACTGCTCCTGCTGCTTTGCTGCTTTGCTGCTTTTGCTATGACTCGCCTGTGTTTCACTCCTTCCTGTTTACGGACCTATCCATGATCTTAGCCTGAAGCGACCACAACCTCAAGCTGCAAGCCCTTCTTCAGTCACCTACAAGATCCGAGTCTGCCACTTACACTCCACATCCTTCATCGCCCTAAGCACTGGCTAATCAGTACATTCTGCCCTCCAAGCACCAATAATACTCGCTTCCTGCATTTTGATTCCCCACGTCGAGCTGGCTGGTGAAAGTGGTCACAGCGAAATACGGCATATCTTCCAACCGATCGAGTGAGAACTCTCCATTATGGCAGCAGACGACATGAAAAAGGCCTCTCCTCCCGACTCTCTTTCCAACTCCGAGCCCATCGACGAAGATGCCCTCAAGTTGGCGGAAATGGGCTATACCCAGGACATGAAGAGAAACTTTACTGTCTGGTCGGTTCTCGGAGTGGGATTTTCCTTGACAAATTCATGGTTCGGAATATCCTTGGCTATGGTAACCGGCATCAATTCTGGAGGACCTGCCTTGCTGGTCTACGGCATCATACTCATCTGTCTCATCTCAATCTGTGTCGGCATCAGTCTTTCGGAACTCGCTTCTGCGTTGCCTAATGCCGGAGGACAATACTTCTGGGCCAACGAGCTCGCACCCAAGAAATACGCCAATTTCGCCAGCTACCTTACCGGGTGGTTTGCTTGGGCTGGGAGTATATTCACGTCCGCATCGGTTGCACTGGGAATGGGCGCTGCCGTTGTGGGATGCTGGCAGCTCACTCATCCTGACTTGTTAAGTTCTCTTACCCTCACAACTGTTTACTTCTAATCTTGTCTAGTGTCATCGAACCCTACCATGTGGTAGTAGCCTACCAGTTGATTAACTTCCTTTCCTTCTTCCTTAACTGTTATGGCCGTATTCTACCAGTCTTGGCTACCTGTACTCTATACATCTCTCTCGTCTCGTTCGCCGTGATCCTCATCACCGTTCCAGCCAGAGCGCCAACCCACGAATCTGCCAAATTCGTTTTCGCTACCTTTATCAACTCAACCGGATGGCCCCAAAATGGTATCGCTTTCATTGTTGGTCTTATCAATTGTAATTGGGCCTTTGCTTGTCTCGACTGTGCAACACATTTGGCCGAAGAAGTCCCGAGGCCAGAGAAAATGATACCTATTGCCATAATGGGCACGGTTGCCATCGGCTTCGTGACAGCTTGGTTTTTCAGCATCAGCATGATGTTCAGCTTGAGCGACCTGCAAGGTATAACAAACACTGCTACCTTTGTTCCGATCTTGCAATTGTTCTATCAAGCTATTGGGAACTATGCCGGGGCTATCGCATTGGAATCTCTCATCATTGCCACTGGTATTGGGTGTCTGGCCGCATCTCATACGTGGCAGAGCAGGTTGTGCTGGTCCTTTGCACGAGATCGAGGTATTCCTGGTCATCAATTCCTTCGCAAAGTCCATCCTACCCTTGGCGTCCCTGTTATTGCACATGGTGTGTCTTGCTTTATCGTGGCTTGTGTCGGACTCCTATACCTCGGTTCCTATGCTGCATTCAATTCGTAAGTTTATAGTCTCTTTCTATCCCATGATATCCAATGCCGACCCCTGTTTCGCCACTACGTGAGAAGAACGAAGAACTGACGTATTGGTGCCTTGTGTTAGTATGGTCGCAGCCTGCATTGTCCTCCTATACGTCTCATATTCCATCCCTGTCATCGCCCTTCTCGTTCGAGGCCGCAATTCCATCCGTCACGGACCATTCTGGCTTGGTCCTTTCGGCTTATTCGCTAATTGTGTTCTCCTCGCCTGGACACTGTTTACTATCATAATGTATAGCTTTCCTTACTACTATCCTGCTACCGCCAACAGTAAGTGTACCAACAAATACATCTACCCATTGCTTTTTCTGTCTCCTTGAGAAGGAGATCCATTCTTCCCCCCCCAGCCGCTGCTCTCCTCTCCTTGAAGTCTGACCCTTTGTTAGACATGAACTATGTCCCCGCCGTTTACGCCGTGGTCATCTTCATCATCGCCGTCGATTGGCTGGCTAGGGGTAAGAAGCAATACCGGGGACAAACGGATCGGAAGGAAGCAATCAAGGAGACAGTCCGAAAAGCGAGTGTTGTCAGCTATCGGTCGGGAAGTCGTATGGCTGGGCCGGGAGTATGAATGGGAAGATGGCGTATTGCGAATAAGAGAGCCGTCATTTGTACGTTCAAGCGCTTTGCTTGGGCTGGACTGTGTGGTCTGGTTGGATACTATTTGTCCTTAATGTTGCAGATGGGGGGCAAGCTGATGAGATGAATCAACAATCGGCAACTAAGATCCAGAGACATATTGCTACTGTTTATACCGCTGTCAGGCGAGGCAGCGATGTACATTAGATCTGATGGGGGCGCTGATGCAGGGTTGGAAGCATTGGGAAAGCAGTAAGGACTTTCAAGAATCGTGAAAGATCGAACCAAAGCAATAAAGAAGCAAACAGACTGTGCTTCAAATTCTTCTGGCGCTTTCTATCGGATTATGCCTTGTTCCTTTTCCAGATATTCTCCTGAGCCGCCCCATTCCTCTCTATCATCCTACCTATTCCAGATTCTCTTGCGCATTTTCTCTCCCTCTCCCTCTCCTTCCGTCTACGTATTCATCCCACTCCACTCCATCTCATCTCATTCCATCCCATGTCTCCTTCCGTCCCTTCTCCGAACTCTTTTTCTTGTGTCTATCACTCATCTCTCCAGACGTGTTTATGAAAACAGTGGAAAACCTAGGGACGGGGTGTTTCTGGGATGATAGGGCTTTTGAGGCAGGGGGGTTTGGGCAGAAGGGCAAAAGAGAGGTAGACGGGAGAAGGGAGATGATAGGGATGGTAGAAGGTAGAAGAAGAAGTCTCTAACTTACTTCTTTCTACAAGAGTATTTATTTTGTCGTCTTTGGTCTATGTCCCGTGTGATGGGGGGATTTGGATGGGGATATGTATGGGGGTATGCTGCGGAGATAGGTTGGTGATCAAATTCAGATGGTTAGTTGGTTGACTGGTTGGTGTGCTCCATGCTTAACCCCTGCGTGTGAGGTAGCTTGGATTCTTGGGTTTGGCTGGCTGGCTGGCTGGCTGGCTGGCTGGCAAGAGGCTGGGGTGAAGCTGGAATATGGGTGCGGTGGATATGAGGAGGTTGCGCTTCGATAGCGAGTCGCATTCACTTTTTCAGGAGATAGAAAATCCCCTTTGAGGGTTTTGGGGGTTGGAAGTATCTTATTTGGTTTAGTATTCTTCGTTGTGAGCTCGAAGGTACGATCTACCTATGGCGCGGTGGGGAATCCCGTCGTTTTTCTCGTCCTCCTCCTCATCCCTGCCATCGTTGAATCAGATGACGCAAGAAAGAGCTCCGTCCGGGTTGGGCTCGTCTGGTCTAGTATTTTTGGCTCGATAGCACGAGCTTGCCTGTGGTTACTGTAGCATACGTCAGTAGTAAAGGTTTGATGCTGATTCTTCTCCTCCTCCTTCGCTGCCTACATCTAGCTTTCCATACCTTTATCACCCTCTCTCACGACAAAGCCAGAAGACCGATACCATGGGTGCTCGCTCATTCATCAACAAAAACTGTGTCCCGTGACAATCGTCCATCCAAACTGGTTCGGCGGGTCACATGGTGCTCCAACCTAGCGTTTTGAACCAACTGTTCGGACTTGGAGGACTTGGAAGACGATTACTCACACAAACCCACCACCACCACCTCCTCCTTCTTTCCCTTCTCCCTCTTGCGAATCTCGAAACCTGTCTGTAGTGAATCGAGGATAAAGAACAACTGTTGTTGTTTTTTCCTTCTTCTTTGTTTCAGCGCTGTTGGAAGAAAAGAGTGCATGGGTCACATGACAGGTTAAGCAGAGTGGCTAAGAGATTAGGAAGGAGGGCAAAGGGAAGAGAGTGAAAAGAGAAAAAGAAGAGTGAGAGAAGGACAGGAGTGCATTTTACTGCAATGTCAGGCTTAGAATTGACGATAGAAGCAGACGAGATGAAGGGTTTAGATAGAGATTCAATTTCCACGGAGTGAATGGCAGCGATATAGAGGTTGAGATTGAGCTGGGGACGGAAATGGGGAGAAAGGTTCTGGAAGAGTGGGTTCTCGGAAGAGTAACTGAACAGTATTGAGCATGCGATCCTGCCTGGAACGACGATTGACATCTTTGAGGAGTGTAAGTTTGGCGGGATGACCTTTTCGTTGCTCCAGGAGTACTGTGCGTTGCAAAATTGTTACGAATTCCTTGGCGCTAACTACCCTCGAATTGCTGGCGCCGCGGAGCAGAATTGCGGTCAGATATAGGAATAGCTCTCTACGCACCAAAACCGCGTAGAAATTGCTTAAAATTACTTATAGACCTTGCTGAAATCTGTGTCTTGCCTTATCTCAATAGCTGATTCTTGGTGTTAAGTTTATAACAAGTAAATTATACGTTTTAAAATAGCCTTATAATTTGTTATAGTTAGACGAAATACTAATAAAGAGGGGTATGATTATAGAGAAGAGAGTATCTATAAGAGGAGGATAATAAGGAGAAGGATCTTAAGGAGGAGGATCTCAAAGAGGAGTTCTTAATATCCTCCTCCTTAAGATCCTTCTTCTCCTCCTTGAGATCCTCCTCCTTGAGATCCTCCTCCTTGAGATCCTCCTCCTTGCGATCCTCCTTAAAGCTCTCTCTACGCTCGAACGTTTCTTACGATTCAACACTATGATTTCTATCCCGAAATTTCAGCAGCAAGGTCACAAGAGAGTCTATTTTACTATCCGGGCGATTTTGGGCATTCTACTACGATAATTAGGTGGTAAATGGCCATCCTCTACCCTCATCACAATCTGCACCGCAGCGCCAGCAATTCGAGGGTTAGCGCCAAGGAATTCGCAACAATTTTGCAACGCACAGTAAGCACCATATTTGCCTGATCCGCTGCAGGGCACACAGGCAGAGCCACCGTGGTTAACTCTCCACTTTATTTGGTTAAACTGATGATGTGGCGGTAGGAGGCTTAATTACTGGCTAGCTTCAATTCCCTTTCGGCGCTACTGTGGTTCCGTCGTATTTTGCCTTCTTATAACGGGCCACAGGATCTTTTCGGGTTGGCCTTGAAATTTCTGCGCTCGCTGCTTGGGGGCCTGATAGGCGGGGGGGGCGAATAGTGATGTTGACGTGATGGTTCGTAAGCCGATGGGGATTGCAACTCCTCAACAATGGCCCGAAGGCCCGGAAGGCCTGTGCTTCCCGAGGGCCACGTCGCTGGGTATCCCTGCATGAAAAATGGCACGGACCGGGCACCGATAGTTAAGTCAGCAGTCAAAGTCGAATACATGCGGAACGGAACGTGTCCGCAGGCGGGTCTCGGGGTTGCTCAGTCTAGGCATGGAGTACGGGTATGAGCCCCACCAATCAGGGGCTAGATATAGGTGGCTGACGCCTATGGATTTCAAGTACGGAGTAGGGGATAGGATATCCTGATGTACAGAACCTGTCATGTAACTAGAAGCATAGTTGTAAGCCAGGATTTCCGAGTTGGATGATTTCAAAATGTGAGGTCTTCAATTCTCATACACCATATATCTTTGACTCTGACCTCTACAATCGATCCCTCTCATTCCTCGCTCCCATGGCTACCACTTCTCCTGTCATCCTTTTCCTCCACTCTCAATCAATATGGAACACAATTATAAAGCAGATGCGCACTTCTGCCGACGCCTAAAAAGGCACGTCGAGACAGACGCGGTGATATCAATCAAGGTAGGAAGCAGGCCAAATAGACTGGTGGAGGGAAAGGACTAGATTGTCCTCATAACAATCCAAACCAGAAGAAAAATGTTCAAGAGGACTCCTGCAAAAAATGACGTCGGCGCGAACATGAGAGTAGTCTCGTTCCACCACAGAAGGAGTAGGAATGCACTCGAGGAAGGCGATTGGTGTATGAACAGTTATTAAAGAAGCTTGAGTGGTTACGGTGGTGTTCCGTCAAATTCGAGTATGTTGGTTCAACGCCCGGCCGGACATTGTGCAGGACAAATCCCACTCATAAACTCATGGTAAGCCATTCCCATTCTTGACCACTGTTCTGCTGCCCAGCAGCAGTGAGGCCCTGACTCATGCCTCCAGCGCGACCTGAGCCCATCATCTCTGCACCCTGCATTATGGTTGCCATTCCAGTTGGTCCGGAATTGATGGAAAAGTTGGCCGCTTTTGCTCGAGTAACGGGAGCCTGTACATGTCTGCTATCAGAAATAGGCTGTGATGCTGTGACATCGTTCACACGGCCCGGTAAAGATGCCGACACCAGAGGCTGCTGACTTCCGGAACCAGCAGAAGGCGCTGATACCTTCGAGAGACGTCGTTGACGTTTTGGCGTGACCTGAAAGGGCGGGTTTGTCTGCCCTGCAGCCAGGGGAGGTGCGGGCTTCGGTGGTGCAGCGGCAATTGGGACAACACCAGCCTTGACGCCGTTAGTGGTGGGAGGGAATGATGTCGGAGTGGTTGGGGTGTGTCCACTGTTGGTTGATCCTTGTACTGACTGCGGAGAAGCTGAATTGTTCTCACTCATGGTTTGATTAGAATTGGGAGTTGTCACGGGTGTCTGGTGTATCGACGGCTTTCGAGATGCCTTCTTAGACGCCCTGGTTGAAGCTGTGCCAACAGGCATCGTAGCTCCACTTCCGCGATTGCGCTTCTTGATGATATCTGTTTTCAAAGAAAGCGGCCGAACAACGCCGTGCAGTTTCAGGAACAGCCCACAAGCATTGCAGAGCGGATGACCTTCTGGATTACGCCGCCACAAAGGTGTGGTCTGCGTAAAGCAGTTTGCGCAAGTTGTAGGAGCACCATTCTGTTCACTGTTCTTGAGACTCGGACTTTCGGGCCGAGAAGGAGCTGCGCTGCTGAAGCTAGATTCGGGCGGAGACGTGGGGTTTGATGGGTGCATGTGCGGTCCTTGATTTGATAATGCGGGTGTTGAAGTGGTGCGAGGAATTTTCTGTCTCCGGGAATCCTGATCACGATTACGAATGTCGCTTACAGACGCTGCTGAGCCATGTGTTCGTCCCAGCCCTGGTCCACCACTCCAATCAGGAGGAGAATTGACGATTTCAGCACCCCCAATCCTGACTTGCTTTCCCTGTCCAAATCTCGGATAGCCATGGTATTCACGAACATTTGAATCCCATTGAATGCTGGAATTAAGATCAAGAGTGGGGTCGCCAACACCACCATATTCTGCTTGGAGTATCACATTTCGATCCGGGAAAGCTCCTCCATCATCGTCGTCATCGTTGTCTGAATCTACTCCAAATTGAAACATGTTGTCGTGGCTGGCCATGGTGACGCCTGGTGAAACCCTTTGTCTATATTCCGGTACAAGCACATTGGAAGGATTTACATGTTGCTGCTGCATGGGATAACCTGAAGAAGCTCCTGACGCACACATTCCATTGAATCTTGGCTCATTCCCAGAGCCATAAGGAAATGGCGAGTGCATAGAAGGTCCTAGGTGTGCTGGTCTCTGACCTCCATAGTTCAGCACGTCAAAATAATATTGTTGATGTTCATTATCATGGCCGGGTTGGGGCGTCGAAGCGGTGGATGGAAGGCCGGAAGCAGGAGGAGAGTAATAATCGGTAGAATTGAGGGAAGATGCCACAGAAGTGGGATTGTAAACATTCGAAAACGGACCGTTAGCTACAAGGGGTGATCCGGTTGGAGAAAAGGTAAAGTTTTGCTGGAAGGGCCCAGCGGAGTTGAGAATGGGGTCTTCATTAACGTTGAAAGTATCGATAGAGAAGGGGACTTGCGGGTGAGTACTGGCGTGAACTGGATATTGCTGTCGACTTGAATTCTGGTCCAGGATATAATCTGGTACCCCTAAATCGACTCCTGCATCAGTGGAGTTCATTGACACAGTTGTGGCAGGCACTTGAGGTGAGAATTCGGCAGGGCGCTTTCGAGCCTGACTAAACGTCAGTTGCTGTGAGCAGAGAAAGGGCCTTGACCGTGAATTAGCGTATGCACTCACCCTTCTTTCATCGACACTTGTCTTGCGGACCCGTCTCTCGACATAGTCAAATTCATGTGGCCGACCCGACCGCGCCAAGGGCTGTGGGACAGAACCCGGAATGAGTGTAGAGGAAGTACTCGGCTGTGCATCTTTCTTTGTGTTGATGGGTAGAGCAGAAGTTTTGTGGGCGGCTTTTGCCGGACTTTCCGTCGTCGGCGGTGTAAGACCGGCAGGCGAAGCGATCGAGTTGGGCATGATGAAGTCGTCAAGATTCATGGGATCGGGTGCGGTTCCATTGATGTCCTCCATTGGTTTGTGCATCTGCCCAATGCCGCTGAATAATGGAGGCTTGCTCTGCTGCGACCTGCAGGACGTGAATCAGAGAGAGCACCGACAAAGACAGGGTACCTGAGTGGCATACATGGCTTGCATCTGTTCTCTGCGCTTCAGATTCATGGCCATCATTCGCCAAGTCAGGTTTTCCATACGTTCCTGGTTGGGCAAGCGGGTCTTTGTCTTGCTGTACAGCTTCCATATCTGCGTCCCTAATGGATCTTTCTTCTGCATCTCATCTGGGCTTTCGAGACCACTCCTGGCGGCGTCATCCTCCCAGTCAGGGAAGGTGGACTCTTGCAACAGCCCATGCCGAGCAATTGCTTCTTGGGTGGAGAAATCCAGCTTGCCCCCTCCTATAGCGGTGCTTGTAATTGTTTTGATATTGCGAGCATTCGGGCTTGGATGTCGCAAGGCAATTGTTTGTGGTGCGTCGTCGTCGGGTGGGGAGTGGTAGAACTGGTCAGCTTCCACCACAGGTGTTGAATCATTGGCACCAGGTTGGAAGGCAGCAGTAGCACCAATGGCCGCACGTCCCCCACGCTCTGCATGTGGTGCAGCAAAAGGCATGGCCGGGGGGTGATTTCGGGTAATTTGCAGGGTAACAATATGCGACACATCAGAAGTGGCTTGCACGAGTCCGAGCACGTCTTGTCCGCTTTCCAGATGTGCCTTTGTCTTGCTAAACCATATAATCCTCGTTGCCAGCCAGGTCCTCCACAATTTTCACGTAGGAAGTTCTCGGTGCTGTAGGAAGAACTCGGGGCGCAGGACAAGTGCCCTTTGCATCTCCCCCTTGTAGGCTCTCGTTGGAGTAGCAGGAGGAAAGTTTGTCGGACTGACGCCTAGCGCAGTTCGATTTACCGAGTCGGTCACTAAGGCGGATGGGCACCTGCATAGCAGCGTCAGATGGGCGGGTCAACATCTGAAGTGGACCAAGCGGTGGGCTTAGCTTTACTGGCAGGTGTGGTGAGTGTTGGTGGATCTTGACCCTGCCATGGTGGGTGCAAAAAGTGGTCCAAGCGATGACCAGCAGGGATTGCACACACTTAAGCCGGGGGTTACGACGACGCAAAGAGCATGCTTTGGGTAACAATACTCCGTACCAAGTCCATGAATCCAGTAAAGGCAGAAGGATTCGTCTATTGTGCAGCTGGCTGCTGTTTTAGAGCCGCCCTTGCGATGCATCTACTCTTGACGCTACGATGACGGTCTTTGAACCTTGCAGACTCCCCAACCCCATCGGCCGGAATTCCTGTATCACATGAAGCCCAAAACAGGCGGCGAAAAGAGCGGCAACAGGGTACAGGTACGGAGTACACACTTCTTGGAGATCTGAAAAATCTTCCTGCATCTTCACCTCCCTCCTTCAGTAACCCGATCCTGGTGTTAAATAGAGAAGAATCTGTTCCAGTACAATCGTCAGGCTTACAGCAGTCACAACTCACGGCTAATTCATGTGGACCACATACAAAAGAATTACCTTTCTCTGGATATTGTGGCAATGTACTATGGTCCATGGTGAATTGCCCAAAGCACTTGTAATGTTTAATATTCACTGGCTCACGATCAGGCAATAATTGCTGCCACTCAAGATACACTTCCTCACTTACATGTGTCAATCCACAAGAGGGACAGCCGAGGACAGATGTGGGTCTCACCTTCTGCATGCTACTTAGCCACAGCAGCTGGGGATCACTGATCGCTCTTTCACTGTACTACGTACATCGGTAAGTATAATACCACTCGAATGGTTCTATGTGCTTTACGTTCTTCTCAGGTCATGCTGGCTGTATCTCTGATTGTTCATCTTTGTATACTCGGAGCCCAAGCCACCACACTATTCTATTGCGACCTACTTCTTGTTCGCTGAGAATCGAGCTGGAAAGGAGCACTCAGACTACGTATATCAATTCCATGCTGGGTACGCGTGACTCCCTCGAGTCTACTCCGTACCGATGTCTGGATTCCAGGTCTCGAGTTAGCGGACAGGTACCGAAGATTGCTCACCAGTCATCCTTTGAAGGGCACATTACACGGCGGTGCGGTGTTGATGGAACTGTGATTCTGCAATTCACTGCCTATGACTGAAGGGTTTAGACAGTCAGCATTCGTGGATGCGGAATCGGTAAGAAAGGGAACCAGAAGGCCCTCCTGGCAAGTCCAGATCCGAGAAATATCGTCGAGTTTATTCGTCAGATGTAAATCCACGGCTTCAGACTAAACGATGAGAGATAGCCCTGGTATAGTTGATCATCATTAGTAGAGCATAACTCAACTAGTGAAATTGCGGAAAAGCGATTCCGCTCGTGTCCATGGTTAGCTGTGAATGCGCTTCTTACTCGAACAGATTTTGTTAGGCCACCATCCTTGCTGTTGTACGGAGTACTCCGTACTAACTTATGGTATGAAGCAGGAGTATCCATAGCACAGTGCTAAGAGCATTTAGTATTCAATACGTTGCCACACACTCCTCCAAAGAAGCTCCTCTTGTTCCTGCCCACACGAATCAGGTTGGCTGATACCATTCACCACTCTGGGAACTAATAGTCGCGTTTGAGAGCTGTTTTGACATCAAGTTTCTAGCTTTGAGCTATGAATACTTCTGCCTGGTACCGTAGCAATGTAAGTTAGGATGCGTGGCTCTAGACTTGGCCATCACAATTGAAACGAGTTGCACATCGACTGGCGCCATCAATGGGCCGATATCTAGTTTGCTCTTGGCGACCCTGGAATATTCCGCCACTGAACTAACGTAGTAACATGGCCATCGTATTCGTAGATCTCTGCATTGTCACGGCGGCTGGTATCCGTGCTTCCCCGATTGGCAAGGGGCTCTTCTGAGTCGATGCAATTATTGCACAAGAGGTTCGAGAGAGGTTGCAAAAAGGTTGACGATGGCTGTCAGGCACGTTCTTGGTGATCCGTTCGAACAGCTGATCCAGTTAGTAATTCTGACAAGAAACGGGAGGGGCTGCGTTAGGTCAAATTTTTCAACAGGATGCTGTGCGCTAGGATGGCCCACCACGGTCCATCTCTCGGCCTCATTCGAAGCTGCACATCTTGTTTTTCTGGTTCTAGAATCCAGAAAGGGAACTTGGGCGAGACAAGTTATTGATTTCGATCTCAAAGCTTGAACAGCACCGCTTCTTTTCTTTTATGTTAGGTGATTTCTGGGTCGAAGATCGAACATTCTCTGGCCTCGGGAATGGAGGGGTGTGCTTCCCCCCAGAGGCGGCAAAAGGTGTCTGCCACTAGGAAGTCTAGACAGAGTGTACCCCCACGCCGCTAATTCAAGACAGCCGGGAGCGCTATTGATGTTTCCCCGGAAATCTTGGCTGCAGTATGCGCGGTAGCCCCTGTTCTGTTCTCTAGGGCCTGGGCAAGACCCAGAAAGGCGATGGTCAAGCTCTCTGGCATCTTCGAGAATTCGTATTCGCTTGATTCGAGCCTTGACATCGTTGGATTCAGGCATTATGAGTGTAGGTGTAGTAATGGGTCTGCAAGACCGGAAGAAAGCCTCGAGGCACATTTGTGTCCCAAATGAGGTTGTCGGCCATGAAAGCGTCAGAGAGCTCGCTGGCAAAGCTGGCATAGAGTCATGCCGAGTTGTCGGCCATGTGTCCTTCTAAAATCTGGCGGGCACGAATCTCGATAAGCTCCTTGTGCACCTTCTTGCCCCGTTCCGGCTCCTCCACCAGCGATACTTTCGACCATTGTGGCATTCGTTGCGTCGTATCCGAGACGAAAGCCCAAAATGTGCTCTGAATGCAATTTTGTGTGAAGGTTGAACAGTAGCTGACAAGGTAGTGTATTCGTCGTCGAAGAGCTGGCCTTCGGTATTGTCTTCGACCTCGCGAAAAGGTAGGCTGTTGAACCAGAGCAGAGCACTTCTGACTGCTAGGAAATGGGATTAGGAACTCCATATATGCAGGTCTTCTTTGTGCAGCAGAATTTATGGCTAGATAAGACATTTGCGCCGACCCTTGCAAATGCCGCAAGATACCAATTCGAGCATATCTTCGACATGATACGCCAAGGCCAGATGCGTCGATAGCAAGTGCAGTCGTCCAATTATCAGCAATCAGCCAATCCGTGTCCCAGCCCCAGATAAGCACTTCACAACACAAGACGAGCTCCACTGCGTCCTCAAATCCTTACAGCATTCTCAGATTGTACTACCATGCCTGCAGCTACGGTCTGCGGTCCGGAAGTCAATTATGAAGCTGATGCAGGTACTCGCCATAGCCGTGCCTACGCTCCATCGAACATTTTGCTTGACATACAGCCGGGCTGCTTACTGTCATATGTCGTCAAGCGACATGTAGCGCCAATCACGCGAAGCAAACCTAACCACACCTCGAGAGAAAGCATCAGAGCCAACAGGAGTATCTACTCTACCTTGGCCTGTTAATGATCACATAGCTGGAGGTCTCCAATGAAGATATGCGATTCCTGCACCATAAAGTTCAGTCCTCCATCGGCAGAGGTAACAAAGAGGAAGGGGTTTTCAGGTAGACAATCTGAGTTGTCGAAGACAGCAGCGAATGCGTTGAACTGGGTGCCATGTTGAGAATCTGCCACAAGTGCTTCGAATTCATCAAGATCTGGTCGAACAGGCACATTCTGTTGGACGAGCTACACTTCCACAGCATCGCCTCAAGTTTCGGCTAGGGAGGTCGAACTTAAGTATGGAAAACTACTGCACTGTGCTCGCATTGACTGAAGGTGGGGAGTTTGTGCAGCATTGAAAGTTAGGGACAGTTATATATCTCTATGGACATGTGGTGTTCTTGTTGTCAGAGCTGTGGTTCGGACTATCCGCTATGTTGGGCTGCTTTCCAGGCCCCAGTACACCTAGCATATGCTAGAAACATCAACCATCAACCTAGTTTTCGAGTGCCATTTCGTTCACACTAGAATTTGCAACAAAACTTCCATTCATTTCACCAAACCTTCTTTCATTGTACTTCTCGTCCACTAAAGACAAATGCAAGTACATATCTACTCCCGCCTCTTCTAAATCCTCTGACACAGCCGCCTTACGTCTTCTCGGATTGCAAAGCTTCTCTTACTTGAGTCTCAACAAGGTATGACAGATCAGTGTTTGGAACTTCTATCTACCACCCAGAGATGCTGACTTGAACAGTCAAAACCTCAAACTCGAATTCACCCGCTCCCACTGACCATGCCTCCGAAATCTACTGACGCAGCGGTGGCGGCGGCGACAAAGGACACGAACTTCTTGGCCACTTGTTTCATGAACATGAAAACAAAGCCAGTGGTCGACAATGCTGCCGTGGCGGCGCAGCTTTCGATGTCTGTTGGTGGTGTAGCGTGAGTCTTAGCCTATTGGTCACCTCGCCGTCACCTACTAATATGTGCGTACAAGTAACAAGCTTCGTCCTATAATCAAAGCTATGGAAGATGCCGGAGCTCTCTGGACCACCGATCAGCCACCCACAGCAAATCGTGCTCGCGGTGGTGGTGCAAAAGCAACAACCAAGAAAGTCGAGACTGAGGCCAAAAAGGACGATGGAACCGAGAACGAGGACGCAACAGCACCAGTCACACCAAAACCAAAAGCCAGGAGTCCGAAGAAGACACCTGCCAAAACTCCTAGTTCTTCTGCCAAGCGCGGTCGTAAGGGAGGAGACTCCGACATAGATGGCGAGGGTCCAGTGGAGGAAGAATCAATTACCAGGAAGAAGGCAAAGGTCGCTCCAGGCCCGATCACGGAAGAAGTTGAGATCAAAGAAAACATCAAGAAGGAAGCCGACGGCAGCAGTGCTGAGTACGGGGAGTAAGAGGGCTTTGGTGAGGTTCGTGAAGCCGACTAGCGTCTCTGGAGTAGTGGTAGAGCAGGAGTGGAACGGGAGGACAAGCTGCAGGCAGGGAGGAGTAGCTATTTCAGCATGCGGATTTCCCAAGAATGGCAATGATTTGTGCCTCGCAGAGGAATTATATCATATGCCCGTGCCATAGAAGACAGCGCGAGCAATATGGCCAGCTTCAGCGATTACAGACAGCCTGCTCGTCATGGAGAGTCTACAATGCGGTAAAGGCTAGGAGTTCTTCTTGGTGCTTGAGATCGTTGCTCATATTCTGGAAGATTCATGACGCGAAGTGTTTTCTACGACTCATATTCTTTATGCTCTTGTTAAATCATCTTCACTCGTAGTTCTAGTGCAGTGTTCTCACACGATCTTCAACTTGGCCCCAAAGCCTTGGTTCAGCATTTACAGCATCCTTTCCACATCCCCGACTCAACAACTCGTTCTTCAACAGTCACCCTTTTTCTCACCACCACATACACTACAAACATCTTAAAACTCAAAATCCCACAAACTACCCATCAGATCGTCAGAACCAAGATCTTCATCATGGCACCAAAATTCAATGACGCCGACTTTGCAGTCCTCATTTCTTGCCTCAAAAACTCCTCGACCAAACTGACTCCAGATTTCGATAAAGTCGCAAAAGAATGTGGCTTGAAGAGCGGTAGGGCTGCGTAAGTCTTTCCTTCCTTTCCCATGTCTCGATCTTCAAGGACACTGCTTACTTTTATATCCAAGCTACCATCGTCACTGGGGCATGATGAAGAAGCTTGGTTTGGTTGGGACCAGACCTGCGGCAGCAAAGGCCAAGAAGGACAGCAGCGCTGCGGCTACAAACAAACGTGCTTTCATTAAGACTGAGGAGGGTGAGGACGGCGATGTTGATGGAGATGAGGTTGATGGTGAGGCGTCAGAGGAGATGGAGAGCCCAAGCAAGAAAGCTAAGACGAGTGCCTAAGATGCTCTTCTTAAAGTGCCTGGTCACTGGGAAGTGAAAACTGGGGAATGTTTCTGATGACTATTGCTGCTGGTAACTCGAGGTGCTGTTCGTACAAAGGGCCTGTAGCGGTAGTTGACGTCGGGCTATTGCTTTGCAATCACCCTTGAGAGCTTTAAAATAACACAGTCATCCTCAGGATTTTTTTTTACGTGTGCTCATCTACACTCGTGACCAGGATGGTCATTATGCAATTTGTGCTTCTCGTGTCTCAAAGAAAAAGCTGCTGGCTGTTTCCATTCATGTCACAATCCGATGTTACCTTGATCCCGGATCTTCAAAAGCCTGGTAACAGCTACGACCTGGTTTGCCTTTCGAAGAGCTATCCCTTGAAATCAAAACCAATGCGACCAACCTGCACATCCAAAACAGTGAAAGATCGCGGGAGCATGTAAACAAGATTTTCATCCATTATTTCTTGCAGCCGCTTCGCTTTTGAAGGGAATTACATTAGCCTGGACTATTACTTGCGGCTTGGTAGCGGCACTTGTCTTGGTGTGTGCTCAAGAGTGACATAAATGGTGGTGGAAGACAGGTTCCATCTGACATAACATTTGATGATTCAACAGCAAAAGAGGCCTTATGATCGTAGTTTGCGCACTACGAATTGCGTGCTTATAACCGACATTGTCGCTTCACCGAGATGAACAGTCTCAGCACTTGCCTAATCGCGTAATTCGGAAAGTTCGGAAGAAGTCTTGGCAGAAATTGCCCCCTCGGGCATGAACACTTGGTGGATGAAACAATACCTGCATCCTCACCTGCACATGTGTAAAAGTTGACGAACGAGATGGAATTCTGCTGGGAGAATGATAGAGCCTTACAATACATGATGGCTGTGAGGACATTGCAAAATTTGTGGTGCGCGTCCCTGCTACCTTGATAAAAAGGCCATTCCCCAGGAGAGTCCAAGAACCAACCTATTGGGTAACTCAAGGCTTGATCTCTGATTGTCTGAGCACTAGACAAGTTCGTGTTGTCTATCTGCAAGTACCTGCCACTGTATGTAGGCATTTCAGCCCAAAGAGAAAGGAAAACCAAGAGTAGCAGTCCTGACTGGTTAGGCCGTTCTCCCCACCACATTCTATTGTGCATCTCATCATCAAACAATGATAATGAGGCATTCCACATCACAAAGACCTTATCACAAAGCCGCCTGCTCTTGTTACAACAAGGGGTACTCCGGGCGGTCTAGAATGCAATGTATGCATCGCAGCCTGAGACTCTTCTACAAACTTGACCAACCTCTTAAAGATGCTTGGCACCCCCCTTGAGGTCAGATTGCTGGTAGTCTTTTCAGAAGATGGCTTATGAAGCCATTCAGCCGACACCTTCCTGCACACTATATCAAAGAACTCATGAAAAAGATGAGAACTAGACCCCAAGATAATATAAACTCTCAGTGGAGGCCCTCAAGTTACTTACTTCATGAAAAGGCCTTTTTGACAATCTTTACAAATATGGATTATTAATGAAGGATAGAGGCCGCCAATACTACGTGAGTAGATATGCTGTTTTTGAGATAAATAGTCCAGGTGGACTCCCATGTGAAAAGAAGAAACCTTACTAATATTTCAAAAAGTATTAATATGTAGTGCTGGAGGGTGTCAATACTTAGTGTCAGTAAGAGGCGCCAAGATAGCTTAATCCTGGAAGAGTAAGCTTACCCGATCGGTCTGTCTATTCGCCGCAGTACTAGCCAATCGGAGACTGATCCGTTCCGGCCCTAGGCACTACTCTTTCTTTAAGACTACAATCTATACTTTTCATTCTTCCAACAACATCTTATCACACACACTGCAGTACTATTCAACAAAGCAACATCATCTCAACCGCTTCCAACAAGACTACAATCATTATGGCACCCTCAAAACCCTTTGATGCCGAAGCTGCCCTTGACTATATGCTCTTACTTATCTCGAACTCAGAATTCAAGCCTGACTTCCATGCAACTGCAGTGGCTGCGGATATTGCAAGTGCAAACAATGCGTATGCTATATCAGTCTATACATTCAAAGCACACTAATACTATGTACAGACAGAAGAAATTCAAAAAGATCGTCGAGCAGGGTGGCAAATACAAGCTTGTCAAGGGCAAGGTCGTTGCGGCTGATGCTGAGGAGGATGAAGACGAAGCTTGAGATGACAAAAGACTACATCATGGCGTGGCATATTGCTTGGGTTGGTTAGGAGTTCCGAGTGGTGCAGAAAGGCGTCGCTTGATTGAATAAAGTTCACCAAGTCTAGTGACTGAAAGATGGAGACAACATAAATCAATACATTGCTCCATTCTGGCTAGTTTATTTGGGCTTCTTCATCTAGTTTGAGTGTACTCAGACTGATATACAATTCTCCATAGGAACTGCCAAGTGAAATTTAAGGGCTCAGTGCTTAGTCAGTATGACTTAGCTCCAAAGTAATCTTACTGGAAAGGCTTTTGAGAGAAAATCCCACTGTCATCTATTTTCTTAAGAAAATGCATAACAAGCTCATACTCACTATTGAACCTAATTGAGACTGGTCTGTCGGGCGATCATTCCGATGGGCCAATAAAGTCAACCTCCTTGCTTCCAGGTCCAGCATCCCACATTTCGAGAGGCATGTGCCAGGAATGGGCAGAAGATAACATAAGTGCAACAGGCATGCGCTGAACAGTAGTAGAAACGCCTAGAACGCCTATAGCTTCTGGCAACAGGCGTACAATGAACAAAGATTACGACAACCATGCCGTCCACGAATTAGGCGCTACTTAACAATGGTGCACAGCAAAGTCTCTGCAGCACACTAATGACACAGGAATGATAGCTCAAGGTTGCTCCTAAGCTACTCATAGTTATTTGTACCGCCGATCTCAAGTCTTGGTTAAGGTTGCAAAGATTATTACACTGCGCAAAACATCGGATGAACCAGCAATATGTTGTTGATGAATATTTGATCAGAATTGCTTACTATATGTGTTTGGTCTTCAGTTGCTCCTGATTAGAGTGTGTTTTGCTAATCGGGGCCCGCTACAAGAGAAGAGAGGGTTGGTACCAAATCCACAACCAATTCTTCAGCTTAGGACTCGGCTATGTACGTCTGACAACATCCCCCACAATACTGTTTTGGGTTTCTGCTGCTCTAACAGAGTAGAGACTCGAACAGGACATAGACAGTGCCCAACATGCTGAGACTACCGCGATTCTACCAGCCTCCGTTTTGATTTTCTGCAGGAGATTTCCAGGCAACACTATATTAAAGCTTCAACAAGTCCCACAATATTACACATCTACTGTACCTTGTCTTTCCCATCGGCTATCTCGACCTCCGTACCTTCTATTGAAGAGAAAGATCTTTCTAGAACACAGAAAACATCAGTCCTACCTTCATCATTCACAATGTCGACTCTGAAAACAACTGACAAGGCCCAAGCATCCAGCAATGCAGACACTGAACTCAAACCAGCAGAGAAGAAGCCGCTGTATAGCGTCCTTACTCATCTCCAAGACCGCATCGACTTTGAGAGAGTTGCCTCTGATATTGAGATTCCGAATGCAGAGGCAGCGTAAGATACAGGGATACTTCTTATTTTTGTCAAATTAGTCCATTGACTTTTCTTGTCGAAAGCGATTAAGACGTCTTTTAGGGAAAAAAAGATTGCAACCACCATCAAAGGTGATCAGATTGGTGAAACTGGCAATGACGGAAACTTTATGGGAGACACAAAGACTCCTGTAGGGATACAAACAAAGACTAAGGCTGCTATTACGCCAAAAGAATTGATGGATGCAGGATCTGCTCGAAAGAAACGAAAGACCACCGAAATGAAGGGAGGTGGAGATGGTTTGGTCGAGGCTAAGGGATAATAGACTGCGCTCTTCAAGAATGGTGTTGAGTAGGGAGCTACAAAGAATCAGATGGCCTAACAACAGAAAGTAGAGCTGATAGTGCTGCTGCACCAATGGAAATTCCAGATTCTATACTGACTTTTGCTCAAGCGAGTTCAACAAGACCTGAGTGCTTTCGAGATTAATTTACAAGGTCTTCTTCTTCTATATATTCACACAACATCCTAGTGAGACTTTGACACTTCTAGAGATTGAAAGGCTCAAAATCTTCTTTTGTCTGCCTTCCTTGTATCATGAATGCAGGTCTAGTGAATTCTCGGAGTTTCCATAAACTCCAAACACACGGTCGGTCTTCTATGTCTTTCAAATATCTTCTGATCTGCTTTTGATCTTTACCACACAACCTTTGATCTTCTATCACAAAAATTCAATCTCGAGCATCCACTGTTCGCGACTTCTCTACCTCATACCAACATTCAGTCATAAGAAATTACAATGTCCTCATCCAACGCTACCCGAACCTTTGAGAACGATCCAAACTACATGCTGCTCTACTACGCGGTGAAGATTATGACAGGAAAACCTGACTTCGAACTCATCAAGGCAAAGACCGGAATCATTTCGACCGCTGCTGTGTAAGTAGAGTAATTAATGATTTGAAATCTTCTAACTGACACCATATTTTTGTTGTAACAGCAAGAAGCGGTTCGAGCGTCTTCTCAAAGCCCAAGATGATGTTGAGGATGTTAATGGAACTGCGGCCACTGCTGCTACCGACGCGGCTCCTGATCCAGCTTCGCCTTTGACTCCTACTGCTACAGCCACTACACCCTCAAAAGCTGGCAAGCGTGGTGGAGGAAAGGGAAAGGGTACTAAGAATGGCGGAAATGAAGCGAAGATCAAAAATACTACTACCAAGGCTACACCCAAGAAGCGCAAGGTAGCGGATGTGGAGGACGAGCTGGTGGATGATGAGGAGAATGCTGGTGATTCGCCAATGTCAGTCAAGGAGGATATCGACGAATAGATCAGCATAACAGCCGAACAGTGTATCTAGCACATTGCAGATGAAGTGCTTTGGATGTTGGCACCGCTCTTTTGGCTAAAGCAGACAAGCAATAAAATTCCTAGCCATTAGGCAGAGCTTTTAGGATACACAATTCAGCAGATCCTATTACCATTAGTACCGCTTTTTCTTGAAGATGCTAGTCTCCAGCCCAACTACTAGGTATAGGCCCCTGTAAATATCTCTTTATTCCCTTTCCGAATCTCTCAATACACCCTCCTTTAACCTTCTTTCTTAATCGCCAACAAGATACACAAAGTGATTCTAGTTGAAGATTATCTTAATAATCCGGACCCCAAAACACTGTACAGCACAATCAAACACTTCAACTCAAAGACACAGACTTCGCTGAAGTTGCAAAGAAGATTGGTTTTAAAGATGCTGCTTTCGCCTAACTTTTCTACTTCTTTTCCTGCTACCGGCTATTCCCCCTGATGCCCGATCATCACTTTTAGTTCATTCTGCAATCCTAGATGAGGTCTTCTTAACCGCATCACAAACACCTAAGGCAGGACTACTGCAGCCAAAAAAAGCGGCTGCTGGTAGAAGCGATGGCAAGAATGAGTCTGATAGTGAGGCCGCTGATGACGATTGAGCTCCGTTTGAGCTCCGTTTATATGGTGGAGCAATACTGGATGGATTTGCTGGATCCGGAGACTACCAGACATAGAGACTACTAAGCGTAGATGCTACCAAGTGTAGAGACTACCAAGCGTAGAGACTACCAAGCGTAGTGCTACCACATACGGTTGCTACCAGATATGATTTGCTACTGGATATGACTTCTTGGAGAGCACCAGTAGCAAGATTGACTGGCCGATTTATACTTCTAAGATGTCTGTTAGAACACTAGAACTGGACTTCATAATTAGGTAGAGGGGAAGCTGTTTACCTATAAATTAACAAAGCTGTTTTCTTGATAAGTTGCTGCTTCAATAAAATACTAACAGGGTATTCCTGTGATGAGCTGCCGCTCTGATGAGTTGCTGCCACAATAAGATGTTACCGTATCTAGCTGATATTGACATTCCAGTATTGATCAAGTTTTACATTCATCTTCTAGTCAGGCGGTTACTAAGCATTTTCTTGTCGGCTCAATTTCAGGTCAGCCTCCGCTCACCCCGCACCACTAAAAGCTCAGTCTTTGTTGTCCTTAGCTTACCCGTGTGCTCAGACTCCATCCAATTGCTGCTTAGGCTGCTCACCCTCAGCTTACCCGTCCTCGGTTCGTTTTTGGGTCCTACTATGATTGGAGTACAAGCAATGAACTTTGCTGGTGACAATGTGGAGTATTCCTAATTATCTGTTCGAGAATACAAAAGCCTTATCAAGTATAACAATTCAGTCATACATAGTCACAGCATCACGTGAGTAAAGTTGGATTCTGCTGCAGGTTGCAGGGTGATTTGTCCTAACTCATCAATCGTCCGCCATAGTTACTAGGGTCGACATCTTTGGGCGGGCCGGGGCTAAGTTCCATGAGATCATAGCACTAGCTTGTCGCAAACCACCTCTGCACAGGGCTCCATCTATGCTCAGGCTCGAGTGGGTGCATTTGGCCTCGTCAGAGCCTTGAAGATCTACTCTGTTCCTCCTTTCATACAAACAGCTGGAAAATAATGTAGAAGCTGTGGATCCCAAGCGCTATGACGGGTACATGAGAGGAGCCAGCCAAGGTTTGAGATCATAAGTGACCCGCGTGATGAGGTAGGACTCGATCGACTTTCTGGGAGGTCCCTCTGTGAAGAACATGTCTTGTAGCATCCCACAGGTAAGATGCTGGGGCTTTTTGGCCCTTTGGAACAGTTCTCATTCAAATCGCGAGATTTCTGACGCAAGAGATGCCGCGGTGTTGCTTCTGCTCGATGATGCATTTGTCCTGAATGCCTTGACGATGGCATTGGTCAAGGCCACCGCGTCCTCAAGGGTTAGATTAACTCATTCTCCTGCAAAAGGGCCGATCGAGTGCGCTGTATCCCCAATCAGCGTCACTCCTTTCCGGGTCGGCCATCGATAGCTTGGTCGTAACATGTAGAGGGATCTCTGAACGAATGTTTCGAGTTGGGCGTCTTGCACAAGGCTCAAAAGCTGGGATTCTAATGGTTGAAGTCATGCAAAATCTTTTGTTTCACCGCCTGGCTGACTACGGGAACACTAGCCTCTTCTACTACTTCTTCTTTCTCCTCCTCCTCCTCCTCCTCCTCCTCTTCCTCCTCCTCCTCCTCTGTCGCTGTTCCCCAGACAGAAACATCGATGCTGCCACCTCCCATCTTCTGACCCATGATGGCCCTGCCCTCAGAGAAGGCGAAGATGGACCCATGGTGATCAGCCGCTCTACCGTTGGACTCACCAGTTGGCTAGGTATCAACAGGTTGCACCATTTGATGCCGGAACAAATCGGATCTCCTGCGAAAGCCAACCTCGCGCTTGGCTCCAAGCGCCATCAGCTCCGACGACATGGTCAATACCGCCTTCGGTCCAAGTGCTCCTCCCCTGGCCATCTTGAAAGTGAAGTGTACGGGCAGGTCCTGTGACTTATTGCGGACGGTGGCCCAAGTGGACAATTTTGGCCGGTAGCGCATCCAACAGGATCGAACGAAGTTGTGCTCGGTCTACTTCGGGCTTGCCATTCTTTGTACCTGGCCTATCACAAGGCCGCCGGAAGTAGGTTGTGCGCCCTTTGTCCCATAATTCAAAGAACGAGCCGTCGTATTGGGCATAGTTCAGGAATTTCTCATAAAATTGAGCCTTCTTGAGAGCCCAAAGACCCGACTTCGGGGATGGAGACCCAAGGTGCCCCCGTACCGCAGGCGCGTGCGGGCGCGTGCGGACGCTAGTAGTGCTTTCTTTGGCCCCGAAGATGGTGACGGAGAGTCGTGGAATGGATGCTTGGAGCAGGGGACACGCCAGCATACATCCCGTTGGTCCAGCGCCTATAATGACAATTTCCCAGCATCTGTCGCCCATTGTTTGACGATGACCTTTCTCAATGTTGCAGGACATGCCGTTTGGACGCATCCTACGTTCAGGGTATGCTGTAAGGTTTATGCCTTCGTTCACAACCCTCCTTGCCTCCACTAATGTAGTCTCGACATCTGAATCGCTCGAGCTTTCTGATTCACCGCCTACGTAAGTTTCCAAGTTTCCTTTGAGCTGCGTCGGGTGTCGCGTTTTGGGCGTCGACCCTTCACCGGATGTTGGATTCGGGGACAAAGCTTCGAATTGTCGAATCGGCAGTGGTGATGTACCTAAAGGATCGAGAGTCGGAATTCCTTCGATATGTGACAGGGTGCCTACGACGCGACATGGTGGACAGGGGTTGGTGATTCTCGCCAAAGACATACTCTAGACAACATTTGTCATTATTTTCCGTCGTGTACAATTACCGTAATTAGCAAAAGTTCAACATTCCTTGGCATAAAAATAACTTTTCGCTGCGGTAGTAATGTTGGAAAAGGCAGCTTCTACCACTTTTAGCAAATAGACGGCTTTAACATCAGTCATACCTTGGTATTAAACTTTCCCTTAGCCATTATGTAGAAACTGTATAGTACACTGTCCGCCCCCTCGATCAGTGCGAGGCCCCCGCATACCGCCGCCATTCAGCCGTAATGGTTCCCCCCTTGTTCTTCGCAAGGCGCGAGGAACCCCTGATATCATGTGATATTACGGAGTACTCCGTATCCAATGGTCATACCTTGGCGCCAAGATGCCAAGGTAGGAGACCAGCCACCGCTGGGAAGAATTTGGTGTGGATGTAAGAGACCCATCGCTGCCCATAACAAATCATGAGATATATGCCATAACATCAAGGAGATTACCCAAGAAAACAATCTCTTACCTACTCAATATGCAAGAACCAAAATGCGAAGATCCAAACACAATTGATGAGATCACTGCAGGCGGCGACGTCATTCTGGTTGTTGGGCCCGAAAAGAAGAAGCTTCGTGTGCAGTCACTGTTTCTCAAGGCAGCCTCAAAACCCTTCTCTGTCTTGCTCGGACCAGACTGGAAGGAGGCCATGATATGCTCAGTCGAGATGGGCCAGTAGAGGTACAACTGCCTGACGACAATTCTACCGCAATAAAGCTTCTCTGTGCCAGCTTTCACCACCGGAACGAAATGGTGCCTCAAACTCTTGCCGCAATCGAGGTTCTAAGGACTTCTGTCGTGGCGGACAAGTATGATTGTCTTAATGCAGTGAAATTTGTTAGCGAATGTTGGCTTCGGCGTCGCGGACAGGAAGCTGGCGATCTGATGCTTCTCACTGCCGCAGCTTATTTGTTCCAGAACGCCCAGGCATTTAATGAAATCACCAAAGCATTGATACTCAACCACGGTGGTCCCTACCTTGCTCTCTCATGCAATGAGGTTGAGTCTGCTATGAACTGGAAAGTATTCTGTGAGTACCAAACAATCAATCTGAGCATTCAGAATATGTGACTGACTGGATAATGCACAGGTCTGCTAGAAGAACAAAGGAGCTTGGCAAGGCTAGAACTAGCAGAAATATTAGTAGAAGGAATATCCACCGGGGGGTGCCCCCATGGGTGTGGATGGTCAAGCAAATATGCATATGCCTATATGGAGTTACTAGAGCAACGAAAATTATGGCTAACGCGCTTGCTTTGCATCTCCCAGGCAATAGAGATAGCAGACAAGATGCCTGATCCGAGCCCTGAGGAGGGAAGTGCTCCATGCTCCTATGGATACAAGCATGCTGCGCCAGAATATAGGAACAGCCGTCGGTGCAGATTGGATAAATTGAACAGCAGTATTGGCCTTTGCCTGCATTGCGTCCGATCAGATAGCGCTAACTCATCTTATTGTCGGATTATGCATTAGCTTGAGGTGATAGAGAGCAACCTCTCTACTTCAAGCTACGGTCGATACGGTAGAGATGGAATTGTTAGTCCCAAACAACACTAAGAGACGCTTTGTCCTTATTGTGGCTGCCCTACCAATTGTCCCTTGTTTGCGAGTGCTTGAGAGCAGATCTGAGCCGTGCAGTCAGCCCGGAAGGCAGTCAGCTGTTGGGGCAAAGAGTCGTGTCCAAGGATAAACCATGTGTGGAGTCTGGAACGCCGGCCCTAGGAGGAAGGAAAGGCCACCACAGAGCTGGGAAGAGCTGTCAACTCAAGGGTAGAGAAGATGGGTATCATGGTGGCTGTCGGGACAAGGCCAACCAGGGTGTCCATCAAATCAAACGGAGTCAAATAAACCAAATCAAATGCTTGGCAAACAAACGCAAATCTCCACTCAAATCAAATCAAATGGGCATCTACAGATTTGCCAAATGAGTCAAATTGTATGTGTAGAAGACAATTAGGCCAATTCTGAGTCGAATTGGCCAGTAATTCGTGTAGAAATCAGTGTAATTGATAGAGCTATCTCTATGCTCAACGTTGGTGTTGAGCTAATTGCCTGTTTCGGTAGTATGTGTACGTTAGAATAAAATATTCAAATTGTTCTCCGCAAATGTTAAATCCTGATCCAAAGACTAGAGACAAACTTTGACCATAAATTACCATAAAATAAAGCGTTTCTACATATTCAGACATAGCTAGCTGTATTCAGCATCTCTTATTCTATCTTGTACATCATGAATAGTTCTATTCGATTATCGTTGAGCCCATTTTCAGAAGTTCCATCTAATCTTGAGTCCTTCGGACCAGGATCCTGTACGTCCGCAGAACAAACCCCCACTCCAACTCCTACAAATGGATTTTCAGCTATCCAAGCTCGTAATCTTCGAAAACGAACTCAAAGCTATGTTATTCTTGAACGACAATCAAAACGGCCACGAACTTCGCACATATGGCTTCATGGAAAAGAGGTGGTACTGGAAGGCGGATCTGATACACAGCGCTAGTGGGAATGTGATCTATGTCAAGAGCGATTTGTTGCTACTGCGACAACTAACGCAACAGATCATTTACGAAGAAAGCATAGTATCAGGATAAACAGTGAATCTCCTGCTTCATTGCCTCTATCTGTCATTAAATAACAACGTCGATTCGCAGAGACTTAGCAGCTTCAAAATCTGCCTGCGGTAGTTAATGCATCTATTCAAGATCGTCTAATCAGATGGGTCACAACTTCTTATGTCTCCTTTAATATGGTTACTAATGAGCAATTTCGAAGCCTATTTCTTTATTCTTCGAGTACTACGAACGAAATCCTGCCTTACCTACCTATTAGCAAGAGCACATTACGAAGTTGGATCGAAAAAGAGTTCAAAAAGGCCAAAAAGAAGATAAATGCTATGCTCCAGAAGAGTCGAGGAAAGATTCATATCTCTTTCGATATTTGGACCTCCCCTAACGGCTATGCACTGATCGGAATCGTCTCACACTTCGTAGATGATGATTACCAAGTTAGAACTATCTTACTTGGTATTCGTGAGATCTATGGAGACCACAGGGGCGAGAATATTGGTCAAACAGTCGTTGACGTTATTCGCGAATTCCAGGCCGAATCCGGACTCGGCGCGTTCGTTCTTGATAACGCTAGCAATAACGATACAGCAGTTCGCTACATCCTTAATGAACTCGAATTACACGATATACACGAAGAAGAGCGCTGTCGACTACGCTGTTTAGGTCATATCATCAATCTTGCTGCACAGGACTTCATATTTGGCCAAAATTCAGAGAAATGGCTACGAGAACATGCTGCTATTGAAGATAGCGAAGATATCGAAGATTTACAGCGCAGCTGGGTGTCTCAGGGCCTTATTGGCCATGTTCAAAACCTCATTTCGTTGATTCGAAGCAGCCCACAGCGCAGGCAGGCATTTCGCAAGATAACTGGCACAGATCCTGATCCAAACAAGCAGAATTTGATGCTTATTCAGAATAATACAACTCGATGGAACTCAACCTACCATATGCTTGTTCGCGTTCTAGAGCTCAAAAATCATATACAAGTGTACGTCAACAGTTGTCAAGCAAAACGTGATCTCAAGGGCAAAATAGCAGATGAAGCTATTTATAAGCTCCCTCAGCTCACAGAAGACGACTGGGCAATGCTTCAAGAGCTCTGTGACGCTCTACAGCCGTTTGACGAAGCTACAAACTTTCTACAGAGCAATAACAAAGGCGCCAAATACGGCTTTCTATGGGAGTGCCTCCCTGCAATCGAATGGCTCTTAACAACGCTCGAAACGCTCAAGGAGAATAAGAGCGTTAGGGATAGAGTTGGCCTGTCAGCAAATAACGCGTGGAACAAGATGAACAAATACTACGAGATAACTGATCTCTCTCCTTATTATGTCGCTGCTATCGTCCTCAACCCTGCTCACAAATGGAGATATTTCGACATACACTGGAAGCGAAACAAGCACTGGATCCCTGAGGCGAAGAGGAAGATGAAGGCGCTATGGAGCGTGTACAAGATACAGCATGAGCAGGTAGTTGAGGAGGAGCAATTACTGCCTTCTTCTGCTCAGTTATCTCCTCAAAAAGGCTCATTCAAGAGTTTTCTAGCCTCTGGCCAAGCAGCAAGCAACGAAAATGAGGCTACTGATGAATATAAGGCCTATTGTCAGCTACCTGCGCTGAAATCAACGCCTAAGGATCTCATCGCTTGGTGGAGAGAGCAAGAGGCCTCATTTCCTCTTTTGGCTACCCTTGCGTACACTATTCTTGCTATTCCTGCTATGAGCGCCGAATGCGAACGTGTATTTAGCTCTGCAAAGTTACTTATCACGCCAAATCGCAATCATTTGAGTCCAGATACTGTTGAAATGTCCGAATGCCTCCGAAATTGGTACAACAACAAGGTTATTTGAGAGATAGACGACGGTATGTAGCGTCAATGAGTTCTATTTGAGTGCTAATAGTTAGATAATAGCTATATCCTCCTCCTTAGCCCCTTCTCCTTCTCCCTCTCCTCGTCGTCGTCGTCGTCGAAGAAGCCGAAATAGGCTAGCTCCATAAAATTTGACCTATTTGACAAATGAGTCAAATCAAATCAAACGGAGCGTTTCAATTACGTAATCAAACCAAACGGAGGCCTGGATTTGGTTTATTTGATTTGATGGACACCCTGAGGCCAACAGATTTGCGAACCGAGAGTAATAAAGACATGCAGGTAAGAAGCATAGAGAGTACTCGGAATAGCGTAAGACGGAGTATTTGTGAATTATAATAAAGCCAATGCTGATTTTGGATTGACTGATTGCTCTAAATCGTGAGTCAGTAAATCCTATGATTTCCCTCTATTCCGCCACTAAAATGGATATAAAAGACAAAAGAAATAGAAAACCATCCTCACAGCCCATGGTCTCGAGATCATCGGGCAACGAACGTTTCACCGAACCGGCTGACGATACGACTGCCGCTGCCTCCTTACCGGCGTCCGCATCCACAGCACCAGGCACTAGAAAGCGCAAGGCAGCTGGAAAGAAACCTGGGGAGAAGAATGTGGCTAAGACAGCCAAGATGGAAAACGAGGATGAGGTAGTTGATGACGAGGACGAGGCAGCCGGTGGCAAGAAGAAGAAGAAGAGAAAGGCTGCTAGGGAGACCTCAACTACAGGTGACGCAGTGGCAGAGGATGAGGATGAGGATAAGTCTGGAGATAAAGTAAGATGGAGAAGGAAACCTGGAGGGCGGGATGCTGCCAGGAACTCTACATTAGGAGCTGGGATAGCTGAAAGCGGAGAGAGATCTGAGATGACGATCGAAATGCTATCGAGGTGGTCGTCATGCTTGTGGCAGGATACGGGAATCCATCGCTCATATTCCATACTTCATTGTTTGTGAACATTCAAGCAACCCCTTGCGTCTTGTCTTTATTTACTGAAGATGAGACAGGCTTTTGCCAAGATCCGGACACCGGCGTTTCTGGCCCGCTCAAGGTTTTACTACTATTCGTTGCTAGGAAAGAAGAGGAATGATAGTCACTCTGTCAATTACTAAGACAAGGGACTTATCCCAACTTCAGTCACTAATGAGACCGTATTCTCCACAATATACTTTTGACTCGAGAATATTCGACATCTATGCCAACAGTAGTAGTACAAGCTTCCACTCTCTCAACTTCTCTGCGACTAGCCCTTCTGCCACTACGCGACAGCCTTTCTTATATTTGAACCGAAGGTCTCATCCGTTTCCTCGAGCTGCCTTTCATCGGCGTCTCGTCGTCTCGCGCAGCACTCCTTTTTTCCCTCTGATCAAGCACGAGGCTCAGGACATCGAATCCGAATTGTGGAAACTCCAAGCACATCTGCCTGAACTCCTGCTCCGCTTCATGCCTGAGAACATGACTTCTGGTAGCCCAAAACGCGGCAACGGGTTTACGGATGGTGTCATCGGTGGACGGTGTGTTGCCATAGACATAACGAGCGTACGCGATCTCGCCGACCGCTGTTGAATTGATCCTGTGGATCTTGGAGTGAGCAAGGGTCTTGAGCTCTGGCATACCGAGCTTTTCAGCTAGGGTGTAGACGCGAGCGTGCTTCAGCAGCTGTGCGCCAGTATCGTCGACGGGCGGAACGGAGGGGTCGGCTTCAAGGCCATCGGGGTTCGATGCGACTCGTCGAGGGAAGTACTCTCCAGTGTATTGGTATTGAAGAAAACAGCCAACAGCGTCGAGAGATTCTTTAGGCAAGTCCAAGCGTCGCGTGCCTTCTGAGTGGTCCGCAAGCTTTTCTGCGAAGTACGGACTTTGCGTGACGAGAGCCTGATGCGCCGTCAGGAGTGTTGCCTCGTCCCCAGAGCCGACCATAAGCTCGACAATAGGTGATCGCAGGTACTCCAGAAAGACTGTCTGCGGGTTCGATCGTTCTGCGTCGTCTTCCCCAAAGGGGCCACCAATATCGCCATTCTCCCCATCTACTGCTTCTTCTTCTGCACCTGCCACGGCCATTTCGACATCCGGTTCTGCGCTTGCGGATATTTCGACCTCGGGTTCAGCCATGATGCGATGGATCTAGTGAGACGGGATATGGTTTACGAATCGGCGAATGACAACAGATCCTCAAAAGAATGACTATTTGGCAGAGGAAAGTGTTTGAATCCTCCTGCAGCAACAATTGGAGCTGTAAGAGAGCTCGGAATTGGAGAGGCTGGGCCGACCGCGGGTACTACTACTGGGGGAGGCATGACTATTGTTAGGCTGGTGCTAGTAACGGCTAGTCTTTGTGACTTTATCAAAGCGCTGTGAGTTGTTATTGAAAAGCTTGACTGAAGTACATCCATTCAAATGAGGTTAAAATGTACATATAATCCAATATAGGATTAGCTGTTCTGTACAATGGTCTTTCTCAAGTAAAGATACTAGCGCTGAATCAACAATACTCCAACACCCCAGTAGTAGTTAGCTGGAAGCTCAGGGGTTTGGCATGCTGGCTCCGCCACTTGAAACTCTCCACCTCCGCTACACCACAGTTATTATTGTCTAACTACTACGGAGTACCAACTACTCCATAGATACTCGACCTTACATCAAGATGTTGAACCTTACTAAGAGGTGATTATGGTGTTCAATATCCTCCATCAGACGCCCCGCTCATCTTCAGGCTCTTGTGCGCGCTGATAAAAAGTGTTCAGCTGACGGGTTAGCAATCATTGACGGTGGTTTTGTTCATTTCTTCTCTTGTTGCTGTTCACAAAATACGAGAACACTAGCAATATCTGGTTGGGGAGCTTTGATATTGACGTAATCTGACTTCGATTGTCTCACTTGCTAAGAGTCTCAAATGAACATGGGCACAATACGATCACAGAGTGTTGCTTGGTCATGAGATGCCACGCTTTACTAAGCACTTGTACCTAGTATTTGTGTCTTGTTGACGGTATCGCCGTTGTGGCTCCCACAAGCGGCTCGTCTTTTGCCGAGGAATCCAAATTTGCACCCGGACGCTGGTGCTATTCCAGGCGCATCGTGTTGGAGCAGCCATGGTCGCTGCTGGGTGCATTAGCACTTTTTTGCTGACGGTACTGCGCCGCCGCCTCCACAACGTTTAGCTCAACGGGTATAATCCTCTTCTCGTAACACAGCGCCTAAATACCAACCAACGTGTACATTACTGATTTTAGAGTGCTTTTTGACCTTCTACAGAGAAATCTGACAGGCCTATCCTAATCGAGGATTACTTCCCCAGAGAGTACCAAAATTGGCAACTCTCGGAATCATCACGACCCGGTCATAAGCCATACTGCATATACGACTAGAGAACGAACTGAGGCTGTCTACAACAAGATTTGTCATATGGCAACTGTGAATTGAGTATATAACGATCTATCCGTCTGCTCTACTCTCCTTCATTCAGCACAGCGAGCAAAGTATCTTCTCTCCACAGCATCATCTCCTTACAGCGTCATCTGTTCTTATCATTTCCATCTCTTGTTCCAACACTGTCCATACGTCTTCTCTCACAGTCCCTATCATCGCCATGAAATCCTTCATCACTCTCGCCGCCCTTTTTGGCATCCTGTCATTCACCTCCGCCTCCGCCATCGCAGAAGAACCCACCAGCACCCTAGTAGCCGCCCCTGAAGAAGCCCGCAGCATCAACAGCGCCGCCGCACCCATCATCTCCGTCCTCGTCGGCCCCAACCAACAACTGATCTTCGACCCACCCTACATCAACCACGTCGGCCAAGGCCAACGCATCCACTTCGACTTCCGCGCCATCAACCATACCTTCACCGAATCCAGCTTCGAGAAGCCATGCACCAAGATCCCGGGCGCCCAGTTCGACACCAACTTCGGCAACTTCAACCCGGATGATATTCCGAATTTCAAACCATTCGATATCACGCTGGAGAGTGACAAGCCGAGGTTCTTCTATTGCAAGCAGGCGAACAGGACGCCGAACTCGCATTGTGGGAAGGGCATGGTGTTTGCGATCAACGTGGATGCCTGGACTTTTGAGCAGTTCCAGAGGAACGCGGCTGTGGATGGGTTGCCAAAAATCAAGGGGAGGGCACCGGTCGTGGAAGAGGACGAGGAGTAAAAAGCTTTGCTCCAGTTTCCCACATTCATAATTGTGTTCAAGCTCTGGTTGGGCGTTTGAAGAGTCGGATTGACTAATTGCGCAGGCTAGGGAGTAAGCAAGGTGTTCTTGAAGTTTTTTGAGCCCTTCTAGTTTCTAGGATAATGATAAATAAGTTTTGGTTTCCTCAACCGCGAATCTCTTGCCCGCTGCGGTCACTGTAACCTTAGATCTTTTTCCACGCAACAACGGCATGCTCAAGATGATAGAGAACCGGTTTCCTTGCTCGGCGAAATTGCTGGTCGCTCTGAAAAGCTTTTCCGCCCTCCTTCAGGTTTCGCAATCCAGATAGAGATCCGTTGCTGACTGGAACCTTCATCCTCCTGCACGAAGAAGCCGGAGTTTCTCGTTCTTGTTGTTGCATATGAATGGATGCTGAGAATCTTGGCCGTTTCCGCTGCAGAGTTGTGATACGTGTATATTTTTCTACCGGTGTCTGCATTGAAGCATTGCATTGACCAGACATTTCACGCTCCTTCATCCTGCTATCCTCGATTACCGGTCGGCACTGTGCAAGTACCCTTTTTTGCCTAGGCCAGCCCATCTCCTTGAAATACACAATCACTGAAGGCATAAATTCCCTAGCTTGCTGCTCCTTCTTCCATTGCGGCTTTGTAGCCACCATAGACTCAATCACTACCTGCGCCGGCACAGTCACCAACCCAGATCCAAAAGGCTTCATCCTGCCGACACCTTGCTTCCTCATAGCCCACGCTAAATACGCGCCGACCAATACCGAGGTCGCCACAGCGACACTGAGCAAAGCTCGCCTTTTGCACGACTTCTGCTACGTCTCGTGCCGTTGGCAAGTAGTGAAGATCTCGCCGTTGTACCAGAACACTGCACAAAGGATAAAAAGAAATAAACCATCGCGTAAGGGATAGACAGACGGAGCATAATGATATTGGGTAGCTCGATCCATCTGTCTAGCAAACCATACGTTGGTCTCTGAGGCGCGGGTTCAGCATAGTACTACATCATGGTCTTGGCATTATTACTGTTACTCGACCAACATGGCAGGCCAGAGCAGCAAAGATGGCATGTTCCAAGCGAATGATGTCGCCGTTGACCAGCCCCGTACGCGCTACCCAACATGTACACAACAGCAAATGTAGTACGGTACAGCAAGCCATGATTATGCTCGTTAAAGCGATCAAGGTGGCGGTTACACAGCACACAGGGATTGTCAACGACCATACAAAGGCTGTTTCGCTCGAGTACGATCATTGAACATAACGCCTAGACGGGTACTATTCGAAAAGGGGGAGAGTTTACCAATTGCCGTTGTAAGTGACGAGTGGCAGAGTTCGCATTATCGGCCTCACTGCTGTCTCAATGGTTGATGACGTCTTTTTCGAGTCTGTGGAACTGAGGAACAGGGCTGGAGAGTGAAGATATGGCCATCCGAGAAGTAACGAAACAAGTGGATGAATTTGAGTTGAAGACTGATAGAAGGGCCATCCTCAGGTGTTGATTTCTCAGATATTTTGATGATACGGGAAGGAATGAATTTTTCCTGAAGCTCTCTGAAATGCGGTGGCCAAATACTATTCAGCTCCGAAGTATTCTTCTTGGGAGTCAGTATCAGCATTGAAAAGGGTCAAGGTGACTATGAGCCACAGCATGGAAAAGCGGGCAGGATAAGAGGTAGCCCAGGTAATGAGTCCGCGGAAAGCTGATGTCAAGATGCTGGCGAGGCTGCAAGCATATGATATTTTACTTCCCGCGTTGTGCATGCAGCTTGAATCAGGACACGCAGATATAGACCTACCTTGGCATTGCACATATTTGAAGCCTTGTTGTAGAATGTTGCCTTGAAGACGAAGGGGGAGCTGCTGTGGAAAGAGGTCGGATTACCTCACGCAAGACCTTCGTTACATCTAAGCTTCTGACGGCAGGGCAAGGAGCTTTGGATGTTAACAATACTGATACAGTAGAGGCTTGATGCATGTCAAGTGGCTCCATAGGAGTGAAAAGTGTTGGAAGGCCGTCCATCAAGCTTATAAGCCTTGGGTTCTTTCTTCGATAAGCGGTTTGAATACTACGGTAGGAGGCATATTAAATGTAACCCCCGCCCTAGTAACAGATTGTAACGCCAAGGTAGAACGCCGCAATCGCTCGATTAGGACTAGTTTATTATCTATCTTACATTGAGTGTGCATCTCATAAGCATCTATAAGTACCTGGCATCTTGCTAGCATTGTTTAGAATAGTTGTGGAATGAGATAGAATCAGTAGAGGAAGCTTAACGTGTTAAACACGGTGGATGACCCCTAGGGTGGTACATCATTCGTACAATGGCGGCAAGGCATTCTGTATGAAGGTCGTTATAGTACAGTAGTTAGCATCATAATCTGCCCGGGGACCTACGTCAGCTGTTCATATCTCTTCCCTCCCTCGGCCCTCGAAACCCTTCTCATTTTGTGACTATAGGCAAAATTATGATTCTAAACCTTATCATCTACACTTTCCTTAATATCTAGCGGGAAACAGCGTTGCGCGGACAGCGCTGTCTCTCCGCAACCATGTCCCGAGGACCAATGTACCTCAAAATGGCCGCCGTGTAGTGCTCCTTCTTCTCATCTACCTCTTTCCATCCTTCCATACATGTCTCACTACATTTTCAAGCCAGCTAACCTCCTCGCAGCGGTGTCATATGCTGCCTCGGCGGCCCTGCCCTAATGTACTACGTCACCCCTTCCGAAGGCGAGCTCTTCAACCGCTTCTCCCCCGACCTGCAAGCCTCGAATCTAGCCAACCGCGCGCGGCGACAACGAGACTATGAAGACTTTGTTGGCAAGTTGAAAGAGTACAGTAAAAGTGATAAGCCGATCTGGGAGGCGGCGGCCGAGGCGCAAAGGAAGGAGCGGGAGGAGCTCATCCGGAGGACGGGCATGGAGGAGGCAGAGAAAGAGAAGATGAGGGAAGAGCTTAGGAGAGAGGCGGTTGGTCGGTAGGGGTGAAAGCGCGGTGGTATGTGGCTGCTGGAGGAGGGTAAAGTGTTAGTGAGCTTGGGCTTCCAGCGCAATGGAAGGAGATGAGGATGACTACAGGCTTCATCGGCTTCAATCATAGGAGAAGTTCCTGTTGAATGAAAATGACGCATCATAGAAAGCGCAAACTTGTGCTTACCGGAGCATTGAATACCTACACAACGGGGTCCGAGGGCTGTCGTTTATTGCGAAGAATGCTCCTGCTCCGATATCTTGTACAATTATTTGATTCTGACAATGGCTGGCATTACAAAATGCTGAATCCGTACATTGTATGATACCTGCGCACCTCTTAGGAGACAATGCAGCTCGGGTAGCTATCTCGAAGTGGCATCCGAGGCAGGTCCATATTCCAGTGATCCCCAAGAACGCCTCAACCAAACAAAAGATCTGTGTGCACCATCCTCCCACGCAAGCTCACAAGGAACAATTGGGACATTTTCCGCCCGATAGTCAACCATAGAGCACTGTTCTTTTATGCCACCATCCACCATGCACCACCAATCACACCAATCAAGACCATTGTAGTCAGGAAACCAGCCCCAACCCGGTCGCCAGTGGTAACGTCGTCAGGATCCAAACCACCCGGGCTCTGATCGCCACCTGTGCCTGCAGAAGGATCTCCCACACTGATACCGCCTCTCTCTGCAGTGACCGGTCCGGGTACTTGATCCCATAAGTTCGCCTGGATCACCTCCATAGCAGACATCTGCTCACCCACACCAACACTACCATCGAAAGATCCTGTCGTCCACTGGAGTCCACATTGCTGACCATCGGATCCACCAGTACATGACTGCGCCGCCGCTCTGGCAGAGGTTTGCAGAAGTGGGAGCAAAAGTTCCCTTGTGAATGGTGCTCGTACCATAGTTGCCGCCATCCAGCGTGCGAGATAAGCTTTGAAGGAACGCTGATCGACGTTGCATTTTCCGTTGGGCTCACACGCTACCTCATACATGACATTATTAAGGAAAAAGACGCCCGCTCCGGTGATGATGCCGCGAAGGCGTTCCTCCCAGATAGCCTCACCGTTTGTCTGTAGATGAGTTAGCATGTGCAAGAGATGGTAGTAGAAAGCGCTTACAAAGTTGTACATGTTAGCAGCACCCAGCATGAATACTCCAGTATTATAAGACCATTGAATGTGATTTAGCTGGCTGCAATTCAGAGTATCATCTGTTCCATCGAAGAATTGATATGTGGGACTCAGCAAACCAACAGCACTGACCCAGTCGTACATCCTGTTCGCCCACTCGGCATAAGTCGTGTTGCCGGTGTACACTGCTAACCGGGCAGCCATATTAAAAAAGCAGCCATTTGAGATGGTGTTCTTATAAGTGTAGCCGTTGTTGAAAGCGAAAATCTGCCACTTCAAACCACCATTGCAAGTGGTGTTGTCCCATCGAATGGCTTGTGAGTTGAAGACTGCCTGAGCAAGGGCGAGCCACTGTGGCTCGTCTGGAGGCGGGTTTGGATACCGATTCTCCGCTGCTGAGAGTGCCGCCATGCCCCAAAATGCTTGGTCATCGTTCCCTTCGGTCTTGGTTTGATTCGGGGGCATATAATCGTTGTTGGGTCCAACCTGAAAAAGAAGTGCCTGAGTCGTGATAGCATTGTATGTATCATCCCCAGTAAAGTACCAATAATCCACCAATGCGGCAAACATCGCACCTGCTTCCCACCAATAGTATGGCTGAGGTAAGTTTCCTGGAACATCACCCGGTCTATCGCCAGTATAATATTGTACCATGCCTTGTGCTGCAGTCTTTGCTGCGGCCTTGATGGAGTCTGTAAATGGTTTAACATCTCACTTGAATTGTGAATAACGAACATACCTGTACTGCTTAGGTCTAAGTCTATCGCAGACACGACCTGCATCCCCAACAATGACAGAGCTCCTGCTCGTCTTGAGAACATACGCATAGTGGCTGTGGGTAGAAAATGCAGGAGATGGCGCTGGTAACCGGGAGTTACGCTTCAGCGTATATCTACCGTTCCACGTTTGTTCCGCTCAGCAGCTGCAGAGCTTAGGCGCGGTATCTGTAGTGTGTTCCCTTAATTGACTGGATTGAAGGGCGTGTGGATTACGATTGTTCTGGGAATGGTTGGGTCAAAGCGAGCGACGGTAGCAATGAGCGACAACCCCGTGCTTGGAGCTAATGAGGCTGTGGATAGTTGGCAATGATGGGCTTTCCAAAGAGTGTGTTTGGTGTAGACGTGAAATTGTAGAGATTGGCTTGAATGATGGATGTTCTTGGAGGGTCAGCAGTACGGACCTTGATTGCGTGGCCACTGGCGTTCGCAGGGGCAAATGAACGCTGCAATAGCCTTGGGAATCGCCGCCAGTAAACAATCTTGGAAGCTGGGCATTACAAAATCAACCATAGACGTAAGTAGCATCAACACAATTGTAGGCGTCCTGCATTGGCATTACAATTAATTTAAGACGGGTTACGACTTCAGATGTTGACCTCATCTCTGAACATTCTTCAAGCTGGTCGCTATCTCTTTCCCTAGGATATGATTGCAATGCTAGATACCAAAACAGTACGTGTTGAAATTAAGGTCAACGCTGCCCGCAATTGTAAATTAGTACATCTACATCCTACACAGCCTTAGGACATGATAAGACAACTACGTAAGGAACATATGCTGCCCATAAAATACTCCCTTTATATCAGTACAAAGTCCCTATATTGCCGATGAATTCGTCACCCAACTTGACTTCTGGGCTGGGCCGCATTACACAGCCTCATTCCTTGGCCGAGACACTGACCAAATGTTGGAGTCCCATGGCATTACTGAAGGAAAGGGAGATCGGAACGGTTGATGCCTATTATTTGTAGCATCTTCATTTCCCTACAACATCCAAGTTGTCTCTGCTGCTTGCTTTCTCAACTGGCTTTAGTTTCTCCAGCCCCCTTTTAGTACCTGTTGTTCCGAAAGCGGTAAAGCGTAGCAAGCAAAACATTCTGGGTGGCATCGCAGTCTTGATTTGGTCCTACTCGTCTCATCCAACTCCGTACCTTAGCCGTCCTCAGCATCATTCCACCCACCAGCCTACGACACTTCCAATTATCATCAACTCTGTCTTCGATCAACACTGTCCATCTACAGCCTTCCAGACCGCGACCGAGCTCTCCGCTGTAAGACCGCCTTCACCATGGCAGATCGTGAGCCAGCATACGATCCCTGGCCAGCTGGTGGATCAGCTGAGGACCGACACCAAGCAAAGATGGACAGAATAAATAAAGTCAGTCTCCGTCTCCTTTCTTATTTTCACCTTTTATTGCAACTTCATTGCATGCTCCCATGGGACACAGCCTGTGGTCCAGCGCTTGCGATAAGCGAAGGACACTCACCAAAGGCGGCTGCGATCTCAACACAACTCCCCCAATCAAGACATATTGTCACTTATCCACTACAACGCCAATCATGGCTGACCAACCAAATTCTTACTGTATGGAACTGATATCTATTTCCAACAGGACATGGATGCTGCAAAGGCGGCGATGAATGACAACATCAGATTAGCGAACACTCGTGGCGAAAACCTTGATACTCTCCGAGATAAGACTGACCATCTGCAAAATCAATCTCAAAGTTTTCGAAAAGGTGCAAACAGGGTTAGGAAGCAGATGTGGTGGAAAGACATGAAGATGCGAATTTGTATCATCGTTGGCATCATCATCCTTCTCATTGTGATCATTGTACCATCTGGTATGCTTTTCCATTCAAACTCTCTAGGGATGAATTTGACAAGGTTTCAGTTGTTGCCTCCAGACACACCTAACACGCCTAATACCCACCAGATACTCTCCATGGTTGGCTGGAGCCCATCTGGAAAACAAGAAATGTATATCGAGGTGGACGGGGCGGAGGGTTACAAGCAGTCTACGTACCGCCATGATGGATAGCATCATGGTACGTTGCGCTGGATTCTCCAGTGAAGTAATAGGCGTTACTATGTGGCTGGATGGTATGCTCTTGGAGGTAAATCTGCCAGGTTTACTGGCCTCAAGCTTGCCAGGTTTTCCTGTGAACCTAAACTTAGTCCAGCAAATGTTCATTTGGTATGTCGCTATGTCCTCAATCACTGAACTTGCAAAAGAGAACTTTCTTTCGTCTCATGACTCTCAGACGATTTCTGAATGGTTTGCTACTCCGGTCTTAAGCCCCATGCTCTCGGCTATCCAACATACTCCGCTCAAGGTGACCCTCTGCAAGGCCGTTCTATCCATTCCTACAGAGTGGCAGATTTGACAACAGCCAAAGGAAGTAATTCCAGAAACGAGTGTGGGAGTATGTTTTCTGTGTAAGAGAGATATAAAGACAGGTTCACACTGTTGCACTCCACAAGAGACGGTTGTAAGGTTAGCATAAACCAATGGAGCCTGGATCAATAGTAGTTTAATAGCGAGCATGAGTAAGATGAAAAAGCTGTGCACCACTAGAGAAAAATCTTCTTCTTGCAGCAACAGACTTGCATGTGGGGGTTACCCCACTGATCTTCCCCAAAAATCAGCAGCAAAATCTGGAGTTGGGCCGGCCACTATGTTCCCTGCTGGAGGAGCGTCTGATAAGAATACCAGAACAGTTTTCTAGTTAAAATTCTCCGTCATTCCTTCGTTCATAAATGCTGCAACATTTCAAGCAAGCCTTTGTGATATCAGTTCATCCCGCTGATACGAAAATTGAGAATCCTGCAAATACATTTTATATTTCATGACTGCTCACACTCGGCAGAGCGAGATCAGATCGGCCAGGCATACAGATACAATTGCAGCTGCCGCATGTCGGTGAGCAGTATGATAGCAGTTCGACCAGCTTCACAGGCAGCATCTCAAGCTGTCCGCTGCTTGGTGCGGTCTTGTGCTTCACCTGCTCTTCGTCAAACATGCAAACTCTCACAGCGGTCCAGTCTTCTGTATCTAGCCCACCGAGACTATTCCTCTCCTTCTGAGCATCATCTTTCCACTCGGTCTACGGTGGTCCAGCTACTCAGCAATATTGGGTCAAAGAGGGAGGTCCAGCAATATCTATCACATTTCAGCTCTGTTTCCTCTCAACAGTTTGCTGTGATAAAAGTCGGAGGCGCAATCATTACGGAGCATCTACAGACCCTTTCTTCGGCACTCGCGTTCCTGAATCATGTCGGACTCTACCCGGTGGTCGTTCATGGAGCAGGACCACAATTGAACAAGCTGCTAGAGGACTCTGGTGTTAAGCCCCAGTTTGAGGATGGTATTCGGATTACAGATCCAAAGACCCTAGGGGTGGCCAGAGCGTTGTTCTTGGAAGAAAACCTAAAACTAGTGGAGGAGCTTGAAAGGCTGGGCGTACGAGCTCGCCCGATCACATCAGGTGTTTTTTCAGCGGACTATCTAGACAAGGAGAAGTACAATCTGGTGGGAAAGATTAACAAAGTTGACAACAGGCCCATTGAGGCGGCGATTCAGGCCGGGTGCCTTCCTATTCTGACTTCCATGGCGGAAACATCGGCTGGGCAGGTGCTCAATGTCAACGCAGATGTCGCTGCCGGCGAGCTTGCTCGAAGTATCCAACCTCTCAAGATTGTCTACCTCTCTGAAAAAGGAGGCCTTTTTAATGGCGATACCAAGGAGAAAATCTCGGCAATCAACCTTGATGAAGAGTACGACCATCTGATGACTCAGTGGTGGGTACGGCATGGGACGAGACTAAAGATTAAAGAAATGAAGGAGCTATTGACAGATTTGCCAAGAAGTTCAAGTGTGGCTATCATTCATCCAGCTGACCTTCAGAAAGAACTGTTCACGGACACTGGGGCTGGTACACTGATCCGACGAGGAAACAAGGTACACGTGAACACTTCCTTGTCTGAATTCGAAGACCTAGAGAAACTTAAAGAGGTCCTCGTGCGAGATCGTGAGGGTCTCGACTCGAAAGCCGTTGTTGACCGCTACTTGAAAAGCTTGGAAGACAGAGATTTCCGAGCGTATTTTGATGAGCCCATGGAGGCACTTGCCATCGTCCTGCCGCCTCAGCAAAACGCGTCGATTGCGCACCTGGCTACGTTCACAATCACGAAAGCTGGATGGTTAACGAACGTTGCGGATAATGTGTTTGCAAGTATTAAAAAGGATTATCCTATGCTTATGTGGACTGTCAAGGAAGACGATGAGAATTTGACCTGGTTCTTCGATAAGGCGGATGGCAGCCTTTCCAAAAGCGGTGAAGTTCTGTTTTGGTACGGCATCGAAAAGAGCGATGACGTCAAAGAACTTATGCTCGAATTCACGAAGCATGGGAGGAAGATGTTCGGAGACATCAACCTGGAATCAAGGTTGCATCGGGCATTCAGGACAGTATCAAACGTTATGGCTAGCGCCACGAATGTGCAACAAGCCAGGGCATACTCGTCGGCTGCAAGTCCGTTGCACTCATATCGATTAATCCGAAGGCAACTTGCGCAGACATCGCCGGGTCGTAGCTACGCGACCACCACCAACCCAAACCCTCCATTAGGCGACAAGAACAATTCCAATTCTCGACCAGCAAAAGTGGCTTTGATCGGCGCCCGGGGCTATACCGGTCAAGCTCTTATTGATTTACTAAACCATCATCCAAACATGGACTTACAACACGTCTCATCACGAGAACTAGCAGGTCAAAAACTGAAGGGTTACGAGAAGAAAGAAATAACCTACGAGAATTTGAGTGCCGAAGACGTGAGACGCATGGCAGAAGATGGTCAGATAGATTGCTGGGTAATGGCACTGCCGAATGGCGTTTGCAAACCATTTGTTGACGCTATCAACTCCGGCTCCAAGAACAGCCTCGTGATTGACTTGAGTGCTGACTATCGATTTGACTCTGAATGGACATACGGCCTACCGGAGCTGATCGACCGGTCAAGAATCGCAAAGGCAACCCGTATCTCAAATCCTGGATGCTATGCGACGGCGGCTCAGCTTGGAATTGCGCCTCTTATTCCGTATCTTGGAGGGCAGCCGACGGTATTTGGTGTTTCCGGCTACTCTGGTGCCGGGACCAGACCCAGTCCCAAGAACGACGTACAAAACCTGACAAACAACATCATTCCGTATAGTCTGACGGACCATATCCACGAGAAGGAAATATCTGCGCAGCTTCAGGAGGACATTGCTTTTGTACCTCACGTCGCGGTATGGTTCCAGGGAATACACCATACTATAAGCATTCCACTGAAGGACGAGATGAGCTCAAGAGATATTAGAACGCTGTATCAGGACAGATATGCAGGAGAGAAGCTTGTCAGGATCATTGGGGAGCCGCCGCTAGTCAAGAACATTGCTGGACGCCATGGCATAGAAATTGGCGGTTTTGCTGTCCATTCAAGCGGAAAGAGAGTGGTGATCTGTGCTACGATTGACAATCTGCTAAAAGGGGCTGCCACACAGTGTCTCCGTAAGTGCATGTCAATGGTAAACCCGAGTCCTTTTACTGACTGATGTGCATTAGAAAACATGAACCTTGCACTGGGATATTCGGAATACGAGGGCATCCCTCTGGAAAGATAGACGGAACAGACCCATGGGCTCTGGCATGGTCTTGAGCGATACTATTATGGTAGTATGGCTACTGCCTTGTAGTAAGTACGTCGCCAGTTTTGCCAAGTATGCTGCCAAGCGTGCACTGGTCAGCTGGGAGTGCTCCAGAGATCATGATCAGATCAGACGGAGGTCGACTTCGAGACGACTTTCTAGATTGGACTGAGAATCTAAAGACCAAAAATGTGGAGAAGGCCACCAGCTCATTGAAAACTACGTGCTAGCTTGCACCTTTACTCTGTGCTTCTCTCGTACATCTCATCATGGTCTATCATCCCGATTCTGCCAACACGTATTCATCTCGACTCGTGTCTCTCTCAGTGTGTTATTTTCTATCTCAAATTTGTCTGGTCCATCAATAGCACCCTCTATTACTATCCCCTCTTCGCGTCATGTTCTACAGTCACGCTAGTAAGTTTCCGTCGTTATAAATTTCTTGTGGCATCTTTGTTGACAGACGTGTCCCTAATGTCGTAGTCCTGACGAGCCGGGAGCACGGTGTTGCCACTGTGTGGTAAGTTTACCAGCCAATACCGCCTTCATTGGACTGACAGGAGCAGGTTAGTCGCCACGCTTGGCTCCAGGTCGTCCCTAAAGACTGTGACGCGCAAGAAAATTCTTGATGTCGACGTCAATAAAGCCTGCGACACGATTCAGAATCCTGACGCGCCTATGGCCCTGCGTCTGCAGGGAAATTTGCTGTGCGCTTTGCCTTATATCCCCTCACCTGTGAGCGTAGACTGACATGCACTTTACTTAGATATGGCGTGGCACGAGTTTACTCACAGCAATGTGGTTATGTCCTTGCCGACACACAAGCCTTTCGTGACAAGGTCCGAGGCGTTTCGATGGTCATCAAGGAACTATCTCTTGACCCAGAGGTAGGGAGAGCGAAGTGAGTCTACTTTCATGGTCACCACGCTGCACTGAAGATTGCTCACCTTGCACAGACCCGACCAACTCAATCTGCCAGACGACCCTGCTTTCATGCCAGAGCTAAATTTGGACTTCGATCTGTCAGGCTTCGACATGCCACTGGAAACTTCTCGCCACTCGAGCCTTATGTCCCCACCATCCCTGATTTCAAGTCGATCCAGCCATTTGGCAGACGAAGAACATGGATCCGAAGAGCCTGCTCTCGAGTTGCCCTCTGGTGACATATCTCTCGGGGCTCGTGTAGGCGGCTTTGATCTTGACTTGACAGCGGGCTTGAGTTCGGTAGGAAAGAGTGAGAGCAGAGCCACTATTCCATCTATCCTCGAAGAAGACAGTGGCATTCTTAATGTGGGCTGGGAATTTGATGAGCATGGGAATATGATCGAAACGGCCGACGCCTCGAAATCCGATGCGGTCGTCGCGTCGGGTGGAGATATTCCCGTGAGTCGCGTTGGGACGGATTCTGCAATCAGTGCAAGAGTACGGCAGGAGCACGCAGAAGGGCGACTAGCTACTGAAAAGGTTCGTCTGCCGTCCATACCGCAGCCTACTGCCACAGGCATTGGACAGAACCTGGGCTTTGACGACGGTATATTGGCATTTGGTGAAGATGAGCATGTACTTCCCGAAGCACAGCGGGTCTCTCCTCGTCAACTAGTAGGCCAGGTTGAGACCACGCGTTCTCCAACCACTGCGTCACCTGTTCAGCCTGTAGAAGAAGAGCTGTCTTCGACAGCGCTATCAGCACCACATAAACGTGCTCGTGCGCCAAAAACTCTTGGCTCGGATGAAAGGCCGGGATTGACCAATGATGAACTGAGACAATGGAATGAGAACTATCTCGATAACATGCGGCAGGTGGTTGATGCCAAACACCCATATAAGCTGGTACATCAAGCCAAAAAGAACGCGGAGTACTGGGTCACGGGACAGGGGATTGGGCGAGTTGGGTGCGGTCTTGGTCAGGATCATGCTCCCGGCCCATTGCAGATGTTTAGTGGATTGACCTTGCTGGCTGCTCTGACAGGGAGAGATATGTCGACAGCGGGTACAAAGCATGCCAGGAGCCCATCAACCACAAATTCGGCAGAAGAAGAAGAAGAGAGACGTGTGCGTGCTAGGGAAGAAGAGGGAGAGCGAGTAGGCCGCGGTCTTGGCGATCAGGATCTTAGTCTGGCTGGGCATGATGACGAGATCTTCGTTGGCGGTGATGAGATGGTAAGTTACCTTTATTGTCCTCAACGGTCATGTAGTGCTGACAGATCTGTCAGGATGTTGAGGTAGGACGAGCTGCTCAAGAAGAGCTCCCCGAAAGACGTTCCTTACAAATGCCATGGGATTCATTCTCCGCTTCACGACAGGGCTCCATTCACCCATTCGGAAGTGCTGCAGGAGGAATGACCTCTAGCGTCGGAGCCCCCGGTCGAGGTTTTGAGCTCGGTCCACCATCAGCCCTCTCCAGGCGCGTATCACGACTCACCACAGCTAGTCCGCTACAAGGCCATGGTCTTCCCGTCCCACTCTCTCAACGCCTCAGCATCATTAGTACACCAGACCGAGAGCGACTCGTAACGAGCAGTGCCCTCGTAGGGGATGATAATGAAATGCTTGGCGGTGAACTGTTGCCGTCAGGGGATGAGAATGAGGACTTCCAGCTCTATGGTCCAGCGGCAGCGGTCGATACACAGACCGCAGCACAGAGCCAGTGGGTTGCGGCTGCCCTGGATTCCGAGTCTCGAAATTTTCTTGATTTTCTCGATGCGCAGATTCAAGCGAGAGAACCTACCGCAGAAAAAGAGCAAGACGAGGAGGGTGAAAAGCTGAGACGGTCAGCGACGTTCGAGGGCCTGCTTCCGCCAACGGAGCACACGAGAGTGGTGGCAGCGCAAGCTTTCCTACATGTCCTTACCCTCGCCTCAAAGAACCTGGTGAATGTTAGGCAGGCTAAGGGGTTTGGGGATATTGAGATTGCTATCACCGTGGAGGTCTGAAAAGAAAGTCGTGGACGGGTAAGTGTCCGAAGACAAACATGTCTACTGTATCTGAGAGCTTTCAAGGCAAGAAAATGTACTAGCTACACTAGACAATCGAGGCTTCTATCCAGATATGGTAAGCAACTTGAAGTGCGCAAACAGAAAAGTCATAGTGAAGATGTATTTGGCGCCAGCGCTCGTAGATAGCAGAACCCAGAAGCACAAGGTCTTCGGCTGCGTTCCGCTCTAACCAATGAGGGGCATGTATCATTTTGACCGCAGTACCGTGATGCGGAGAAGATATCGACTTTCATGCCCTGCTACTGCTTGCAAGGAAGCGGAATCTTCTCGGCAGGCTTCGTACCTGATACTCAATGAAACTGCATGACTTGGAACATGGGAAGCGAAATAGGCAATCTGTCGTCTCTCTCTGCCTTGTTGTTTGGGCATCTTGCTAAGCGAAGGATGGTTATTATACTAGAGCTGTTTGGATCTCGTAATAGTACAGTTTACCGTAGACAGAAGGATCTCAAGAGACTGCTGTGACGTTGTTTGTATCTCTGTACCTAGAGCTAATAGATTGCAGACGTAAAGATAACAATGCTTTTTGAATAGATTTAACAAGGCAGCGTTGTTCTCTGAAAGCTGTTTCAGACCACAATCGACTGTGCTGGGGGGTCGGTGTTATGTCGAATTAAGATTCTCTGTTGAAGTGATGGATATATTAATGACAATGCCTTCACATTGATGATATACGAAGGTAGGAAGACCATGAACAATGCAATACCATCCCAGGTAGAAAACGTGACCATATTTGACGGTCTTCACCATCTGCCATGACAAGATAGTAGGCCTTCAGGTTAACAATTTGAAGTAACGAAGTTAGTGGAAGATATTAGCGGGGCTGCATGCGGCTACTATTCCTTGGCTTTCAGTCTTGACCACCCCGGGCCTGGGAGGCAATTGGCGAGGCTTAGTAGGGCACCGTTGAAGTTTCGGCCTGCGCGAATAATGCAAATGGAAATGTACAGCCGCCGCTTCAAGTCGAGGTCTGAACTCTTCATTGACTGTTGTAGATTTGGAAGGCAAGCATCGAGTCACAAGAAGTTGGTGCAGACGAACTTCACGTAAAATCTTGGACATTGAAGGCGGTACGCCCCTGCATGTCTGACGCAGGGAAATTGCAATCCTGCTTCAGACCTGGTGTGTTGTCCAGCCTTCACAACTCGAAGGGTGTCTCTTTCTTACCACTTGTAAGCTGTGAGCTGTGTAAGTCGCGCAGACCACAAATGACAAGATACAAGCTGAGCCGGTATCCTCGTCGCGGCTTTACTCTACCTTCCGCTGTCCGACCTTCACATCTATTTTCACCATGAGTTACTTGATATAACAACCAAGAGCTGCCCTTTGCTACTGCGGGTTTTTCATGCGACATTATGACTCATAACGAGTACAATCAACGCATGCCGCCGCAACCATCTCGAGGCCAATATCAAGGACAACCACAACTGAACGATTGGTCAAATGATAGTGGACAGTACTACGAGGCTGGCTATCAGCAAGAAGGACAGAGCTATGGAGACTGGGACTATTCTCAACCAGCAGGCGACCAATATGAACAATACGCCCGTCGCAATCAACACGGAGAGGATGCATATCTTCAACCACAGCAAGGCTATAGTCAAACATATGGCCAGCCCTACGATCAGCCGCAGTCGCACCAACAATACCAATATGATCCTCGTTACAGAAGTCAAGGTCAACCTTTAAATGGTCAAACGGAACGGCGGCAGGATACAAGAGAACGGCAAGGCAAAGAGAAACAACGACCGCCGCAGATGGATCTGAAAGCTAAATCTAAGTGTAAGTGGATATTTGTCTGCTTCGAAATGCTGCTGACAGTCACGTAATAGCTCGAGAACGAATCCTGCCAGCAACGGTTTCTCCAGTAGTTGTTGCGTGGGACAACCCGTTTCCTGTCTTCAACCCCAAGAAGAAGGATGACAAGAAGAAGCACTCCAGCTTGGACAAGGATATGTCAAAGATGAAGATGACAGATCAACTTGACACCCGGCCCCAAACTTCACAAAGTCACAGAAAGGGTGATAACCCTAGACCTCATACTTCCCAAGGTCATCGAAGACCAGAACCACAGCTTAACAGTCCTGGTTTCTCTTCACCTCATGCGATGTCTCCTATCGATCGATCTGCAGAGCTACGAAATATTGCAACATCGAACCAGAGAAACTTCAGTGAAGGCCAGAGGCCAGTCAGACCCCCTCTCAACCCTCTGGGGTCGGATCGATCAATTGCAAGCTTTCAAGGAGAGCCTGCTCCTAGATTGCAACAATCACAACGAAGCATGACTTTGCCAGATAATGCCGCTGGAGGAATGACCGGAAGGAAATTGCAGAGGAATCCACTTTCCCAAAATAGTAGGAAGCTCTCGGGCAACAAAAGTGGCCCACCGGAACCGTACAATTACGTGCCAGCTCCAATCAGTCCAGTCCCAGGTCCAGCTATCACTCAACAGCCTAGAGAGAATTCAATGAGTTCTGCCCGGAATGCCTTGACCTCTCCTGAGATGCCAAACTTCGACGCTATCTCACCATCTGCAAACGAGAGAACCGAGGATCCTTTGCATGTGCAGACCGAAAATACAAAGCCAGCCTATCAAAAGGCCACATATCAAGCTCCAGTCAGTGGTGCGGGATTGCCCAGAAGTCAGTCTCAACCTGACTTTCAACTTGATCAAGGAGATCGACCAAGCTTTGCGGGGTTTACCTTTGACCTGCCAACGGATAGTCGCAACACTCAATACACGAACCAGCAACAATTCCAGGCTAGCTACAAGCAAGCGTCATCGCAATCTTACAAGGCACCTAGTCCGATGGCCGGGCCCTATTCTGCACCCCAAAGCCGACTTATAGATGATCAGCATCCTAACAAACAAGGCTACGAGCAAACCCAATCAGTAAGCAACGCAGAAAGGTACGGTGGTGCTATCACACAACAAGCTCAATATCGTAGCACTAGTGATACGCAGCAGTACCCATCCAGAAGTCAAAGTCGTTCCGCCAATCGTGATCCAGCTTACGATTATGGCATGGAAGAGTACAAAGGTGGTTCTAGTCCTCAACGAGGCTATCCAGGCGAAGTACCAGGCAGATTCAATCAGCGACCTTCACAAGATACACAACAGTTCTATCGAGAACAAAGGCAGTACCCAGCGCAGATAGACACCCGCCAGGACCCCTTCAACGCGTTGCAACAGCAAAGAAGTCAGTCTCCGAATTCTGCTCATCCGCCTCCATCGAGGCAGTACGACACAAGAAAAAACTCGGCTTCAACTAACCCTGATGCGCTGCCTGCTCATCCCGTACCCGTCCGCCCAGGCTTATTGCAGGAAGCTTCAGTTGCTTCGCCTGCTACAATCCAAGGGCATCCCAACCCCTATCTGCCACCACCAAAGAATTCAGATACGATGGCGACAACATTGCAAGAAGAAAAGCCACCAGCAGTGACTGCATATGATTTGAACCTCCTGCTACAAACCATCAAGAACAACCCAAATGACCACAAGGCAGCCCTGACTCTGGCTAAAAAGTTAGTCGAAGCCGCCTCCACAATATCAAACGAGGGAGGGAAAGCAGACGCCAAGACGGCGCAAAAGAATAAAGAGAGATATATCTTTGACGCTCATAAATACCTGAAAAAATTAGTGCACCAGGGATACCCGGATGCTATGTTTTATCTTGCGGAATGCTACGGGCAAGGGTCGCTAGGACTGCAGGTGGACCCCAAAGAAGCCTTTCGTCTCTATACGTCTGCCGCAAAAGCGGGTCATGCTCAGGCAGCTTATAGAGTTGCTGTCTGCTGCGAGATGGGCAATGAAGAGGGCGGAGGGACGCGAAGAGACCCGATCAAAGCGATGCACTGGTACAAACGGGCGGCATCGATGGGGGACACGCCTGCGACGTACAAATTTGGCATTATTCTCTTGAAGGGCTTGCTCGGACAGCCGAGGAATCCGAGAGAAGCAGTTTCTTGGCTCGAGCGCGCAGCGAAGCAGGCGGACAAGGAGAATCCGCATGCACTGCATGAACTGGGGCTGTTGTATGAGAATGCCTCGCCAAGCGATTCGATTGTCAAGGATGAGAATTATGCCCGACAGCTGTTCACGCAAGCTGCGGAATTAGGATACAAGTTTTCACAATTTCGACTTGGCTCGGCCTACGAATATGGTATGTTAGGATGTCAGATCGACCCTCGGCAGAGTATTGGGTGGTATACGAGAGCTGCGGCACAGGGAGAGCACCAATCTGAACTGGCGTTGAGTGGGTGGTATCTCACTGGCTCTGAAGGCATCCTACAGCAAAGCGATACCGAGGCCTACCTTTGGGCAAGAAAGGCAGCGAATTCGAGATTAGCGAAGGCGGAATATGCGATGGGTTATTTCACCGAGGTTGGCATAGGCTGTACTGCTAACCTGGACGAGGCTAAAAAGTGGTACTGGAGGGCTGCTTGTAAGTGTTCTCCGGTCCATTGCAGCTGTTCTGACTGATCAATGCTCTAGCACAAAACTTTCCTAAAGCTCGACAGCGCCTAGAAGATTTGAAGAGAGGCGGCGCGAAGATGAGTAAGACAAGAGTTTCACGGTCGGCGTTCAACAGGCAGAACGAAGGTGAATGCACAGTTATGTGATCTGTCCTTGGATAGGATCGAATGGATTGGTGGTTATTCTGCTCCTCGGTTGCTGAGCCTAAGTTAGCGCTCATCTGCCAGGGGATCAAGCATATCATTTCCGCCTACTTTCAAGCCTGGATCCTTATGGGGATAAACTGACGAAGTATGTACAATACGTTTCTCTATGCTTCAAGGAATCTATTAGCTCGATCACTGGGTTAATGATGGATCACGTACTGCAGCACGAAGCAGGCTGTATGTAGTATCGTCATACAATAGGATACGTCTACTTGTGCACGAGAAGCATTGTCAGTCGCTCAACTCGAAGCGCCCAGTCCCCGGCTTGACTGAATTTCTCAAGTCGCAGCTGGTCACCAAATGAACTTGCCTCGTGAAGTAGATGTGGTATGTACTAAGTTAGGCACCCAATATCGTACGGAGTCCTGAACAAAACTAAGTATATGGTAAAGAATGCCTTCAAAGGCACATTGCCTGCATCCACAAGTTAAGGTCAGCTGGAGGCTCCTCCGTACTGCTGTAGTCATTCTCTAGCCTGCTTTTAACTATTCAACCTGCCGGCGAACTCCATGGCTCCTTCATTGCGCCTCAGCACTTCAATCTGTATTGGCGATATGAACACACTCTAGAAATAGACATTATTTCAGGCTGGTTACAATCCACTGGAATCTGTGTGTAGCAAAGGTGTTTTTTTCTTCCTAAGATAGAGCCCTTTAGAGCATTAAACCCTTAGATTCGTTCTCTAGAGAATCTAGACTAAAACACTTTGTGATCTCCACAGTAATAAGAAGCCATCCGCGGGCAGGGGATAGACCCTTAGCTGAAGTCGAGTTCCCCCAGTTTGATCATCAAGAATACAATCCTCCAACAATTCAGAGCATCACCACAATTGTGCCTTCACCCTTGAACAATGTATCATTCTCAAGACGTTAGACATGCTCGCTGAATTTCACAGCCTTGTGACGGATGATCACCCCCCTCCCTCTCTCCATTTAAAATTGACGCAATGAGCATTAACGCTTATGCGTCGACCTGCAGTGCCACAAGATCTTAGCGTCCTGCCTGTTCACGACCAGTGAGATCGAGATCTCGACATCACCTGTTGCATGCCTAACAACTGCAGCATCATCCCACACGGCATTTTGGTGAAGGCCAAGTTTCAACATTTCATCATTACCCAATGCGGGACCGTTTCCTGGAGTACAAAGTCAGGCGCCGTCGGGACTGGTCACGACGTTAGGGGATAATTACATCATGAAAGTAGATAAAGATGAGATCCCCGGATTCGGCTGTATGCAGGTACTCGTGCATCGTCCAGCAAGCATAGCCAGATCTTACCATATTTCACACTTCAGATCATCATTTCCCCCTTAAGTCTTCTTGTCTTCCTCGTACCCTGTACCTGCAGATCGTGCGCAAAGGAACATCTATGACCAGTCCATGAGGTTCTAGTCCAGCCTTGTACCTGTCACACTCTCCACCTTTTTCATAGCTCATATTTCCCTGCTCACTCTTTCGTCACTATTTAATCTAATGCAACGCTTCCCTTCGTTTCATCGAAATTCTTCGTCCACTGGCATTCGTACGGCCAGGGATCATCTCTCGGATATCTTGAATAGACATTATTCTGCTGCTGCTGGGTCACAGACAGAGAGATCGGAGAAAGGACAGCGCCAGAGGAAGAGTGCGGGTGGAGCTTTGTCGCTCAACACGCAGAAAGTGAACAGGAAGATGCCATCCAGTAAAGGCACCCCAACAGATCCTGAGCTAAGGGAGGAGGTCAAGGAGGAAGTCAAGGCCGAGGAGAAAGGTGAGCTCTACTTTACATATCTTTCTGATTTCCAAGATATCATTCTATGAAGCCTAGCATATCCACTATGAAGTTCTTACTGCTATCATGCTGTTTTCCCTTTCCTTTCACTCCTTTCCCAGGAAAACAAGCCTCAGCTCCGACCTGGACCCTGTGCCCCATACACAATGGATTACACACACACAATGCATTACCTCTACAAAACCAGTCTCGAATGAATGAATAGCCCTAACATATTTGGCACATCAGGCGGAGGCGCAGGCTCCTGGTCAGCATGGAAAGCCGGCGAGATGGCCCGCCGCTATGAGGCCAGGGGTGGAGACTACGAGGACACCGGAGACAACAAAAACAAGGCACAGAAGGGTGCTCCGGAGAAGAAATGATTATTTATTCCTTTCCAAATTGCGGCTATATGGAGACGGTTGATATTGCATTGAATGGCTTTGTTGGAAAGGGAACAAAACGCATGGATGCAAACGGCGCAATGCGGTTGGAGGTTTGAATTCAGTCAACAACTTTTGATGGTGAGAATAATGGATTCGGAGTATGTCACGGTTCTGGGCTGCGCTGTTTGTGTGCGGGCCAAAGCGATAGGTTATGCTCGATGCCTTTTGAAAAATGGGTTGTTGTGTTACGGAGGAAATATGTGTTGCGCACTTTGGCATATTAATTTCGGCTGGTACTGGAGACTTATGGGAAGAGGGAGACGGGCAACGTTCTAGCCGCAAGCTCGAATCGGAGCAATTGTCCACTATTTTCTGTTTGACTGTTCCACTGTGGATGCTCGGTTTCCAAGTGTTCATGTAAGACTTCGTGTAGTGCCCTCTGCACCCTAGTTTCGAGAGTGGACCAGCGGTATCTTCGATCTCTACAAGTATAGTCTGTCCATCCTTGGGTCACTGAATCCTGGCCTCGATTGTGTTCCCCGTAGCTATCAATGATGCTCCAACTCCCTATACCCGAATTGTTCTATGGAACCACCTTCTTTACATCCTCTTTCACCCCTTTCGCTGCGCTTCTTATCTCCTCCTTGCTCTCCTCCAGCGCCCCCGCTTTCGACCCTTTCACACTCGCCCTGTATGCCAGAATCCGACTCACTTGGACAGACGCCACGATCGCGACGCAGAAATTCACTGCTGCTAATCTGTCTCACGAAACAGGAAATAATAGGTCAGCCTAATGTCTAAATTCGTCGAGCGGTAGTATCGAGTCCGGAAGTAGGAAAGAGATAAAATTCGGAAAGATAGGAAGGTGAGAGTAATCGTACAGATAGTTCTTGGGTTTGATGATGAAGCACCACCTCGTCCAAATACTCCCCGTAGCTGTCAACGCCAGATTCTGCGTCAGGGAGAGCTTGTCTGCGGGACGGAAGAAGTCGCTGACGCCCGCGAGGAGGATGGCCCATTTCATTACCGGTGCCCTGTTTCACCCACCATTGGATATCAGCATACATTCAAACCCCAAACATTGTTCGACCCCCAAGGAATGGCTGGCAGATTTGGAAAAGGGTATGAGAGGGGATAAGGTGTCCCTGCTAACCAAAAGTGCACCGTCTTAAGCCCGACTTCACTCGTCCATAATCGCTGTAAGATACTCTGCTTTGCGCCTGGAGCGCCCTCGACGGTTGGAGTTCCCGCGACGGTTTGCTGATACCGCCGGAAGATCTGGTTGCGCTGCTGGCGGAGGAGGAATGGGGCACGAAAGGTGGTGAATTGGTGAGTTCGGGTGAAGAGGAGGCGGAGGGGGGAAGAGGAGGGCATGGCGGACTGTAGAGGGATGATGAGGATCTAAGGATTAGGAGAGGAGAAGAGAAGAGTTTTGCTGAGGTCTATAGTTGAAACTTCTCCTACTCTGTTGGGGAGAGAGTGGGATAATTGGGATAGACGATAACTCCGCAGTCCGAGAGGCCGCTAGCGAGATGACTGTTTCCGACATTGCCAAGAAATGGATGGAGCTTCAAGTTGATTTGGTTGCAGTCGCAGGCAGCTGGTGCCAGGACGAAGTCTCCTCACTACAATCATGGCTGCCAAATATGCCTTCACCTCGGGCCTGAGAGAGGTCCGATTCCACCTCTGTCATTCCTCGCCAGCAAGCGACGCGGCAAGGTATTGCCCTCATCATCCACAAGAGCTTCTCTACTCCTCAAGCACCATGCTGACATGATACACAATTGATCAGATCGTTCCTGAAGCGAGCATATCCTACTATGAAGAAGCACAATCCGCATATTCCGATCCTGATAAGAGAAGCAACGGATACCGAGCCAAAGATATGGACGAGATATGGTGGGTAGCTTGGGCTTGCTTCTCTGCATAACTGATCTGCTATAGGACGTGGTAAGGAGAGGTCAGAATCGTTATCAGGTAGGGCACGCTTCAGATGGTGTGGGCCGTAAAAAGCTGACAGTTTTCCCGCAGGACTATCGGACAAGGAAATCGAGGATAGGGTCACTAGTCTGGTCAAAACGGAGCTCTCATGATATCTCTACCTCGTGTCCTACACTGCGCTGTGTATATATTGAAAGATATCGAGCTAATTCATTATCCTGAACGCACCTCTCCGAACCTGAATTGCGCCCAGCTCAGACTGCCCTCTCCCATCGTCCATAACCTCTTCCCTCTATCGCTGCCCGCCGCCCCAACCCCAACATGAATTGGCAACAGGTGCTCCAACGTCGGATGGGCTCTCTTGACATCAGTCCTCTTCACCAGTTCCTTCATTTTCGCATCCCTATCGCTCCCCGGTTCGCTCTCTACCGCCTCCCTCAACGCCTCATCAAAACTAGCCGTATAGGACAATGGCTTCGGATCTTTGATCGTGACCCACATATCCCTCAGGTTATGGACAGCCATTCCACTTACCACGATCAAAATATTCTCCTCCCTCAACCTTGCCACCACCCTTCCCAGCCGAAGATGCTCCTCCGCATCCTCCGCCCCAAAAAGACTTACTTGCACAATTGGGGGCATCTCCTTCTCAAGCCCCTCAAAGACAACCTTAAACGGCACCCACACTCCATGATCCAGTCCCCTTTCGACCCCCACCGCCTTCACTCCACCTTCGTTTAATACGTTCATCACCCGCTGACTGACCTTGCCCGATGCCCGGTACGGAAACTTGGTCTTGTAATAGTGGTCTGGAAATCCGTAGAAATCGTAGATGAGCGGTAACGGCTGATCGGATGTGTTCACCTCGATGGTATTTGGTCCGGAGGAGGATTGCCAGTGCGCGGAGAAGACGACGATGGCGACTGGTTTCGCACTGGTGTTGGAGATTTCGCGGCCGATGGATTGCAATTGTGGGTAGACGGGGTGGGTGGGGGTGTGGCAAGTCTGCGGGCCGCCGTGGGAGAGGAAGTAGATGGGTGTTTTCTGAGCCGTCATTGTGGTATGAGGTGGGATATGGCCTTGAGGAGAGAGTTTGGTTTGGGCTGAGCGCAGAAAATGTCTAGAGAGTTCTGTGGCTCCGAGTAAAGAGGTTTTAATGCCCTGTGCTCTGGATATGAAGGAAGCCAAGTCGATCATAGGGCAAGGGGAGTGGAGTAGTAGAACGGCTATCACGATCCCAAGAAGCCCAGTATTAAGGAGTAATAGGGCGGCGGGCTTGGCGTTTAGTGGTTGCATTCAAGAACAGACTTTTGAATGATGAACGAGAGAACACATAAAACGTTGGAAATGAGTGTACTTATGTGATTACATGCGTAGTAAGTGATTATCAATGGACGTTCGTATTCTAGAAGGCAGTTCATGTACTGTCATTCCTGAGTCAGCGAGCGCGGAACGCCATTCCGTTATGCTTGCATACGCATTGCTCCCCCACCTGATCTCGAGTTGAAATCAAGTTAAGTTAGGCCGCCCATGGGACGGGACTTGTCTGAGCAGTCATTGCTAACTCGTCCTGACTTGTGCATTGTTTGTGGAAAGGATAGACCATGATGAAAGAGCATTGATCGCGTGCTTCAGAGTAGCCAATCCATTGCTGACCCTACTTCGCTACACATTTTCAATGTTTCACCTTATCAATGCCCAAATTGAGCCTTGTTCTTGTAAACTGGATAGTAGCTTATGCGATGATTGCTTTTTGATGTTTGCCAAAGTTACTGGTACCAAGATATCTCACCAAGACCGCATTGAGAACGCCTGCATTCTGGCAATTAGTCTAACACATGCACAATGAAGTTGGATGTGAATCCTTGCGAGAGAAGCGAGACCAACCTGAATTCTCACCGGCTACGATTCCTCAAAGGTCGTCAATCACCCGTGGTGTTGTCTCTGCACGCTTCTTTGTCCTGTTATGGGTCCTGTTATGGAAAATGGTCAACATGCTTTGCCCACCTCAGGCCCTTTCTCTACCTATCGCTGTCAACCCTTATCTCAATCTGTTCACCTTGCTTCGGGCGAGGAAGAGCCGGGTTTTAGAAATGTTTGTGCAGCAGAGGAGGCAGCAATGAGCACATGTTAAAGCATGCAGATTCAGATCAATAAAGGACCGAGTTTCGATTGGAGAAAATCCTGGTACATCTTGTGAAGCATGCATTGTATGCAAGTTGGCGATACGTGCCGCCCACGACACTCGCTGGTACAGATGCTACTGATCGAAACAGACGCACTCCTCAATCCTTCAATCCCCAAGAGGACGAACGGGTCAGGCTGAGACCTTGAAAGCAAGTATCGGTAGCGGCATGAAGGGTACGTATGCTTCATGATGGACGGATTGAAGAGTGAGAAACATGAACTCATTTATATTCTTCACCCTCGACATCCTTCAGAGCATCTGGAAAGATGTCTTCTCAAATTTCATCATTGAGCAAGACTAATCCACTAAACAAGAAGGTAATATATCAACTGCAGGCAAAAAGAAGAGATTTCTTAGCTCCTTCGGTGTTAAGATGCGTTACTATTACCATCCTCACCGCGTCGGTCTGCCTCCAGCTTCTTGAGGCTGTGGATCACTAACAGTTTGAACAGCGCTATCATTCTTGGATGCAAAAGGCAGCTCTGGACATTGAGAGCGGGCACAATATGGGGCTCGCAAGTCCGGCCAGACACTCAATTAGCAGTTCTTGGTGTCATCAATAAGGTCTTGGATTACCAGGTCACAACGTCATCGAGCACATAGCTTTGTTGGTCATCACCCTGCGCATGGCACGAAAGTCATCGGACAACGGCCCAACTGGAGTGTGTATCCTATTGATTTCGAAACGAAGGAACAATTGTTGAAGCCGTGGATCGCAATTGCAAGCTTCATCGAAAGGTGCCATCTGTTCGGCAGGCCATGCCTCAATCGTGCTAGCTATCCTCGGTTCTGCGTTACCCTGGTGGTCTCCATCTGTTTTCTGCTTCAAGCCGCTGCAATGAACACTGTCGGACTTCCTAAAGCTTGGCGGTTTCCAGACTTATGGCCCAAATTCAAATTGAATGATGCTTTGATGACGTTGACGATGCCTCGAATGAATTTGACGTCTATCGATCGGGTGGACTACCAGTACACAGGACTAAAAAAGGTCAGAAGCGGTTCCCTTGGGTCTACGCTTGCACTGGCCTCGGCGTCCAGGTATGTTATGCTCAACCTACTCGACAACACCTACTCTAAGCCGCCAGGCAGGTCGTATGCGAATGGAAATTTGCATATGCTACAGCTGTTTACACGAATACATCCGCTTCAATGGTTCAATCAATTTCGATTCAAGGGTTTGCTATCATTGACACATACAACCATACGAAGGAGACTGGTCCCATACATGCGAGGGTTTCCGCGGCAATGATGGGAACCTCCATCTCATTGTTCGAATGCTAACGACCTGGTGTAATCCAGGTCCAGTAGCAAATCTCAGCGCTGGTACAACTCTCGTACAGGTTTCTGAGCCTTCGAGCTCAAACGCATACTTGGACTTCCAGATCGCCTCGGATGCAAAGTAGAATTCCACCGGCGCATATTGCGCTCTAAGGTTGCAACAAGTACTCTTTCCACTTGATTTCTGGCTGGCGTATCCCGGCCTAGACGGCGTGAATTATAATAGTCTAAACCCCACGGCTGATACATTTCCCACGTATCTACCCTCTGCAACCGAAGTTCTAAATCTTCGGCGCTTAGCCGAGCGGTTCTCATTGATGCTTCCATGTCTTGATGGCCTGCTGCCAGGAAGCTCATTCGCAGAGCACCTCGTTTTCGCGGCCTGGAACCTATGAAGTTAAAGGTTGGGGTTCGAAACCGAGATCGATAGTCTTACGTCTGCTGTTGCATTAGTCATGCAGTCTCTGATCACTAGCGCGAATTGGAACATGACGGCCTTGGCCGTAGAGAAAACCACATCCTACCACAAGAAAAGGGACACATCAACTACTCCACCAAAAGGACAGCGCTTGTGGGTTTCGAACCACACTTAATTGATGTACCCCCCACTGACTCCATATTGGCTGGTACGTGTACGGCTCTGGGCCCAGACTTTTCTGGCAGTGGGCGACAGGAGCCGGGCTCTCGGTCCTTTTTTTGACTCTCGTATTTGATGTCTATCTGATACTCCGCTACCGAATAGCACCGGGACCATGGCTAACGCTAGGTGGCATGATGAATGCGGGCAAATGCAGGGGAAAGGCTGCGTAAAGTGCGAACAAGCTGCGCTGGTGTTACATCGGAGGATGGCAAAAGGATGAAGTACTATGTAAGAGGTGTAGGAGGCTGGAAAACGGAGATTACCGATGACCCTACCAATGGGACAATGGTGGAGAAGGGCAAGCGATACGGAGAGCTGGAAGACCGATTGAAGGACTGTGTAGATGCCTTGACCTAGCTTACGTAGACAATGGAATTAGACTTGACTGAAGTTCGTGGCTGCCTGGTAGAAGGCATAGGAATGGGTGTAGTCAGATCGAGTCGGTAAGGAAAACATTTCCAATTTTGATGTCTGGCTGACCCTTGAAGCATGGAGTGGGCTGCAATGATCAACTGATTGAAGAATGGCATAGTCCGCTCTTCTTGCACGGTTGCAGCCGTGGCTTGGTGGCGTTCTTCAGCTCCCATGTGCGTTTGTGATTCTAGATATGAGGTAGTAGCCCAGTAGTTACTAAGTTCGGAATTTTCCCTCTTGGTGTAACTGGTTGATCACTACGGTAGGAGACATACGTACTACGGTAGGAGGCATATTAAATGTAACCCTCTCCACTAGTAAAATTGTTATTAACAACCTTCATACAGGTGCCCTTACCGCGCTTGTACAAATAACGTACCACCCTAGGGGGTCATTTACCGCGTTCGACGCGTTAAACTTTCTCAATCGATTCTATCTTATTCTACAACTACAACAAATCAATCAATGCCAGCAAGATGCCAGGGAGTTATGGATGCCAATGGGATGCATGGTGGATCAGTCCTAATCGAGCGATTTTGTGGCGTTCTATCTTGGCGTTACAAGCTGTTACTAGAGCGGGGGTTACATTTAATATGCCTCCTACCATAGTAGTACGTAAGTACCTTAGTATGTATCCCCAGCACGGTGCTAAGAGCTGCTAGTATCAGATACGTCGCTACCGCACTTTCCTGAAGCTTCTCCTATCAACAGCCACACAATTCATTTGATACAGTACAGCTATATCTTTGTGGGCCTAACGGCCATGTACGGAGTACAGCAGCTGTTTTGAGGGATAAATACTAGCGCCGTGCTAAGAATACCTCAGCCAGGTACCGTAGTATCTCGTGCTGACATCGAAACATCTACCACTACAGGTCTTCAGCCGCTTAACCCGGCGCATCCTCTACTCATTACTTCGGTTTTTCACTGGCTCGCAGCTTTTGACAGGTACTTTTCACATGGTTCGGATGGATCTAAGGTGTGGTGTCAGTGTCAGACATAAGCCAGTTTCTTACTCGAGTACGTACGGTCGCTCCGAAGGCCACGGTCATTTTTGGTCCCACATGTTGTTAAGGATCAACAACGGAGCCGATGAGAGCAAGGCCCCCAATGTGGTACGGGACGGAAGGAGGAGCAAGATTCTTGTCTGATCGGATTGGATTCGATGCTCCTGCTTAACCCGTATTGACTCAGCTCCAATGTCACCTTGTATTAGCCACCTCAGGAGCGAGTCTGTGGTCATTCATCTATTTTGTGCTTCATTGCCACCGTTTTCACATGGCTAGCTGCACGTTGACTCAGGTTCGACCGCCTACGATCAGAAAGGTAAGGTTCATGGCAAAGATGAAATCTCAGCCCGCCACTGGACAGCGATCCGATCTTAGACAAGATCATACGGATAGGTATATATATTGATACAGTGTTCGGCATTTCATTTTGACAGTGCAGTAAGATCGACATCATGGCCACCATTACCGGGGTAACAGGCAACCAGTATATAAGAGGTACAGAGGAGTATGAGGATCGCAAGTACCAATATGCGACGTCCAGTTACGAAAAAGAAAGGCGCATGGATCCACAGCTGATCATCTATCCTCACAATAAGAACGACATCGCATTAGCACTGAAGTACGCCAATTCGAAGAAAATTGCAGTGGCCATCAGGACCGGAGGACATCAGTACAGTGGAGCATCCTCTACGCATGGTGCAAACATTCAGCTGGATTTGAACAAGACTTTCCGAGCGGACGAGGACCGCCGCTTCTTTGAAAAGGATGGGCAAGCATTTGTCCGTACGAGCGTCAGCTGGAGTCTGGGATCTTTCAATGCGTACCTAAAGAAACACGAGGTGTTCGTGCCACACGGACAGTGCGTCCACGTACACCTTGGAGGCCACGTCCAGACGGGCGGGTATGGGCAACTGGGTCGCAGCTTCGGCCTCTTTGGCGACCACGTCGTATCGCTTGAGGTAGTCGACCACGCCGGCAACTTCAGAGAAGTAACGAAAAAGAGTGATCCAGACTTGTTCTATGCCATTCTCGGTGGTAGCCCTGGAAATCTGTGTGTGATCACACATTTCACAATCACCGTCCACCGTGATCGGGACTACCAAGGCTCTCGAGGCGTGAAGTCGATATATTGGTACAATCGTAAGACGTTGGAGAATCTGCTCGACATCCTGGTAGAGATGTCAGACAACGAAAACTTCCCTCGCAATTACGACTACTGTGTCAGCGTGCTTAGCTCATCATGCAAGCTCCTGGACGTATTTCCGGAGATAGATGGAAAGATGAGAGAAGAGCATCCTGAGCTTTACGGCGATGACGACATTCCCTTCTGGCCGCGTATGATCGTCGTGTATGCACAATGGGTGCCATTCAGCAAGACCGATGTTCCTGACATGAGGTGGTTTGATCGGATAAGAAAGGATTCACTGTTCCACCTCAAGTCAAGAGAAAAGAGCATGTCCGAGCTCACCGGTGACTGGATCTTCCGGAACGTGCGAGAGTTCGACCATCCATACATCAAGCGCACTCACGTGACCAACTCAAGGACACTTGGTGCCGATGGATGGGCTAAGTGGGTGGCGGGGCGCATCGACGCGATCGTGAAGCCGGATGACAATGAATGCTGGCTGTCCGCACAGCTACAGTGCTTCGGCGGCAGAAACTCCAAGTTCTTCACCAATAGGGACAATGGGACTGCTTTCAGTTGGAGAGACTCCAGCGTTTGCTGCACCCTTGACTGCTTCTATGAGGGTGACAAGGCCAAGAAGACCGCTGAAGAGTGGCACAGGATTAACGACACGGAGGGAATAGGACCAAATGGCAAATTCAGCAAGCAGGACAAACGTGTGCTGTGGGGCTCGTATGGCAGCTTGGACCTAGATGCGAGCTGGAGTCACTATTACGAGGACAGAGATAAGTACGAGAGGCTTCGCAAGGCAAGGCGACTTGCCGATCCTAATGGGGTCTTGACACCAAATACCTTCAGCGTGGGACGTTGATACCTAGGTCGCACAATTACTCTATTTCACAAGCATCACACAACTAAAGAGGAAGATCTTTCTCTCAGGCGAGTTCTGCGGTCGTTCTGATTGTTCTCAGTCGAAGACGATCTAGTTAATGGTCCTGGTCACACCGGGTGGGATTGCGAATCCTCCATTTCGTAGCACACCTTCCAATAGAATCTTGAATAACAGCACTTATAGTTGCTACCTCTTCTGTGATTGAGAAATCTAAGTGCACTTTATCAATCGAGAATCATTCAAGTCCCAACAACTTTAAGCTGAAGACAGTCTGGTTCTCACTAAGTCTCTCGCCTCTTGGCAACATATCTCTTTACGTAGTAAGTTAGTTACTACCAGAGCACCACATTATTTTCCTACTTTTCTATCAAACATGAATGGAAGATAGTACCTGGCATTTCTGCCGAAACTGCTCTGACGATGGTGATTTAGCACCGTACCGTACCATACGAACTCCCTTTTTTGAGCGCTGCGCACGTGGTCTATTCCAATGAAATAGCCACACGTTCAAGAAAGATATTACCCAATCGGGGACCCGGCAATTGCCCACCCATCGCAGTGGCTTTGAAGCATCACCATGAACCGATAAGAGAGACCTCTAGGCTCACAGAGCTATGGCCAATATCAGTCTTTACCTCGTGACCTTCAACTGCGCTCGTACGCTTGTACAGGCTCATCAATTCGGTCCGCACATTCTTGATGCCTTCCCACAAGACGTGCCGACTCCTGACATCCTCGTCATATCGCTGCAAGAAATTGCACCAATCGCATACTCATTCCTGGGTGGCTCCTTTCTGACTCCCTATTTTGATGCCATCCGGGAAGCGGTCAAGCTTGCGGCCAAAGGTCATGCTCATGTTATCTCGCGCAACCTTGGGATGACGGCTATCATGATTTTTGCCAAGGATCCTACCAATATATCATCTATACAAACAGCTGGTGTCGGCGTGGGTGTACAGGAACTGGGCAATAAAGGAGCCGTGGGGATCCGTCTCGTGTATTCGGAGACACAGTTGACGTTTGTCGCAGCACACATTGCGCCAATGGAAAACGCAATGCTACGCAGGAACGAAGACTGGAGGAACATTGTGAAGCGTCTGGTATTCACCAATAATGTCAGAGCCACGCGTGACGAGCAAGATGAGGACGCACCTCTTTTACAAGGCCTTCCACATGGAGATGGTTCAGAACTCGGCATGTACAGTCCAAGGTCGCATTTGTTCGTGGCAGGAGACCTCAACTACCGTGTTTCGGAGACGAAACCCAAGGAGTCAGATTTTGAGAAGTTCCCTCAACCGACAGATGAGGCGGATAACCAGAACCACTTCATGATGCTACTAGAAAATGATCAACTGCTTCAGCAGCGCAAACTTGGGAATACCTTACATGGGCTGTCTGAAGCGGAGATCAAGTTTCCACCAACTTACAAACTTCTAGCATCCAACGGCTCCAGTGACTGGAATTGGGCCAGACACCGGTGGCCAAGCTGGTGTGACCGCATCCTTTATCTCGAATCACCCGTGTGGATGCAAAAGAAAATCAGAGTGCACAAATACGACGTGCTGCCCCAATTAGAAACATCTGATCATCGCCCTGTAGGTCTATCGCTATCAGTGCCACTGGGAGCTATTCCTAAGCCACCCAACCAAGAAGATGATATTCGTCTCCATCCTCCCTTCGATATTGATCCCGATTGGAAGTCCCGGAGAGCGATAGCCAGAAAAAAGGAAATAGCTGTTGGTATTGTTGCCTATTTAATTTTGACTTGGGAAGGCAACACAATCGTCTTGGCTACCATTCTCGGCAGCATAGGAGGTTGGTTGATCATCCAATCATTACTTATAGTTTGAGGTTCTATTCCACCTTAGGATTCGCCAGCCATGGCTGAGTGCCTTTGTTGCTCACAAGATGCAAGCAGAAGAGCGAGGAAAATCGTGTTGACGAGTGATATTCACAGCTCCCGAGGACAAACAAGCGACAGTGTCAAAAATTTAAAAGAGCTGGCCGGCCTGCGTTTACTACTCTACTTTTCAGCCTACTGGCCATAGGGGTAGCGATTCAACGCTCAGAAAAGATCGCAAGACACGGTGTTGATGCGAGTAAAGACGCTTAAGGCTGTATGGTACCGGGCCATCAAGTGTCTTGATGGCTTCGTGGTTGTCTTGTGTATTTGTCACGCATCGAGCAGGGCTGCATGGGCCTACCGATCATGCTCAGTCGGATAGCAGGAATAAAGATTGCGATATGGTTGAATAGCGGGTTGGGCTCTTCCATATCATGTCGGTTCAGCAATTGCATTGAAACTGGTGATGGACCTGGCTACTTCCAGGACCGAAGAGGCTTCCCACTGGCTGATCGAATTTCACCACGTTCTCCACACATGCATTTCCGGCTCTGCATAGAATTTTCTTCTTTGACAACGGCAGCCGGCGTTCTGCCAACGGTCCTGGAGCCAAATGCACTGGTTGCGTCACCCATCAAACTTTTCCAAAGCGGAGATGGTATCTAGATCTGATGCCACTGCACGGGTGTACAGCCGACGTGCACCTGCTTCCCATCCATCAGTCTCCGCACAGTCGACCGCATACATACAGGCAGGCAGCATGAGTGAACGAAGACAAGGGCGAGAGCAAGTACGAGCGAGGATAGATGACAGGCAAATGTGGCATATCAGCCCTGATTGTCCTAGACCTCGATATCAGCGACAGCGCTAGGATGGCGTTATCACACTAGTTATAGATATAATCATATCCCACTCATCAAACGGGTCAAGGGTGGTTGAGGGCACCATCAGGGGCCGATTTCCGCTCCTCCAGGTCGGATGCATACGCCGCCTGCTGCCGGTCTTGATACAATAGTACTTTGGTTGGGTCTAGAGATATGTATGATACATTATGTAACACGTGAGATGTAGTTTCGAATCTATGATCCTTTTCAAGCTAAGGGACGCGTGGCCAAAGAAAGGGGACACATCAACCACTCCGCCAAAAGGACAGCCCCGATGGGTTTCAAACCACACTTAATTGATGTACCCCTCACTGACTGCCAATGCAGATCCCCTTTGGAGTTCCAGGCACGAGCAGGCACCAACAGGCACCCACGATAATGCCTGGAGCCTGACAAAATCACAAGACATCCCCTGCATTCATCCTCCGCCTTGCCGCCGTTTTAGCTTGGCAACGATGACACAAATCCAGAGCACTGCCCTGAATGATGCAACAGCGCCAACCTGCTTCACCAATCTTTCCACCACAATGGCCAGCCATCCGCCACACTTCACCACCGTCCGCCTGAAACGAAGGCGAAAATGCCTTCTCTCCTCCAACGTTTCTACGCCGAGATCGGCCTCAAAGCACTCACCAACTCACCTCGCGACACCAAGATACTATGCCTCCAACGGCTAGTGCGCATGTTTGCCTATGGCGGAGCGACGGTCATCCTCGCACTCTACCTATCCAGCCTCGGGATCTCGGAGCCCAAGATCGGGCTGTTTATGACTCTGACCCTGCTCGGAGACGTGGTGATCAGTCTGATCTTGACCGTCATTGCGGATGGCATTGGGAGGAGGCGCATGTTGGGGCTGGGGTCGTTGCTCATGACGGCCAGCGGGATCGTGTTTGCCACGTGTAGCAACTATTGGGTCTTGGTGGCTGCCAGTGTTTTGGGCGTCATCAGTCCGAGGTGATAAATATCTCGCTTCCACGAGTTTCCATATCGGGCTAACTAGGGCTAATGGCATGGCAGCGGAAGCGAGATAGGCCCGTTCAAAGCCATTGAAGAGTCGACCATCTCTCAATTGATCTCGTCGAACGAGCGCAGCAGCGTTCTGGCTTGGTATATCCTCTTTGGCTCGGCTGGTACCGCGGGCGGAACCATCTCGTGTGGTTGGGCTACGCAGAGTCTGCAGATGCACCGTGGCTGGACGGCGCTGGAGTCGTATCGGGTCCTCTTCTGGGCGTACGCCGTCCTCGGTCTCGTCAAGTTCGGGCTATCACTCATTCTCACCCCGGCCGCCGAGCACGGCAGACCCTCCGCTCCAAAGCCAACCGCCAACGGCGAGACACGCCCACTCCTGGCAGAACAGCAAAACGGCGCTGTCACCACCCCGACTCCAAGCTCTCCGCACAGAGACCACGACGACTCACCCACCCAGAAACCAAGCACCACCCCCACCATCCTCCAAGGACCGAAATCGCTCCTCCCCCCTCTCTCCCCAGAATCCCAATCCATCCTCACCAAGCTCTGCCTCCTCTTCGCCATCGACAGCATCGCCTCGGGCCTCACGCCCGCCTCCTGGATCACCTACTGGCTGCACGTCAAATTCGGCCTGGCCGAAGGCTCGCTCGGCACGCTGTTCTTCGTGCTGAGCATCCTGTCGAGCGGCTCGAACCTGGTGGCG
>NW_006913556.1:94089-98813 GCF_000464535.1 Endocarpon pusillum Z07020
GGCCGCCGCCGTGCTGCCGCACGAGCGCACCGCCGTCATGGGCATGGTCAATGTGGTCAAGACGCTGTCGCAGAGTCTGGGCCCCGTGGCCACGGGCGCCTTGGCCGGGAAGGGCGACTTCTGGGTCGCGTTTGTGGTCGCTGGCGCGTTGAAGTTGGCGTATGATGTTCTCATGCTGGCGTTGTTTTCGAGCTATCGCACCCAGGAGGAGAGGGCGGAGGGGCGCGTGGCCAGCGTGTTACGGGAGGAGAGGGAGCAGGGCGCCGACGAGGACCGGATGGCAGCTTAGATGCTTGGATGAGGTGGGGCCGGGCATGATGATGGTAGGGGAATGATTGGAGATTTGTGATCCGCTCAGTGTCTTGCTGTTTTTACATATCCTTCCCTACGGATCTAGATACCTAGAATACACACATCGAGCATTTAGAGGCCTGTTACAGCATGGTTGAAGATGGGACCGGGAAGGTGGAGATGAGCAATATCTGAAAGACGGGTAGAAGGGGGGGGGTTTATTAGCGGAGATGGCAGGCCAGCAAGGACGGGAACACAGAACGTGATACGGAAGGCGACGCTGCACAGGACGCAGCAGGGAAAATTAGACGTTAGACGAGATCAAGAATGACGGCGGTACAGATGAGTCAAAGCTCTCGAGTGTAGAGTCTATGGTCCCCCGCTTCTCTTTGGGAGTCTATATCGAGCCAACCTACTCTGTATTTCACCATGCAGTGAGATCTTCGACTTCTGCCTCACCAAAGGTGCTGCTCTTGGTCAGCACGCCCACCCCGTCCGCTTCCACGCCCGATCCGTTCGCCATCTCATTGATGCCAGGCCTCTCCATCATCTCGGGAAGCACCTCGCGGAAAAAGTTCAGCAGGTATCGGTTCACCTGCTCGAACTGTAGTAGGAATGCATCGTGACCTTCAGGACTGTCGATCTTTCCCAACCGGCTGTCGGGAATCCCATCGGCCAGTTCTTGCTGCTCGGCAAATGTGAATAGGCCGTCGCTTTCGATGCCCAGGATCAAGGCGGGCTGCTCTATCTGCTGCAGTGCCTCCCTGACGGTCGGGGCCCGACCTCGTGAGACATCGTGGGTGTCGAGTTTTCGGGTGATGGCAATGTAGCAGTTCGAGTCGAAGCGGCCGACGAATTTGGTGCCTTGATAGCGGAGGTAGGACTGTGCGGAGAAGTAGTGGTTGGTGGGTTGACTGCTCTTCCGAGTGAGGGCTGGTACGGCGAATTCCGTGGTTCCGTTGAATTGAGGATCTGTGAAGACGGCCGCTGGATGTGACGACGGGTTTGTGGAAGATGAATTGAGGTATGAATCGCGAGGGGTAATCGCTGGTGTGCCGTTTGTGGAAGGGGGTTGTGATGCTCGAGTACTTTTGTGCCCATCGTTATGTATTGACCAATGGTCGTTCGGAGGTGTGCTGGGACAGTTCTCGGTGCCACTGATAGACTGTCGCTTCGATGTGTCAGGAGTATTGCGACCAAACCTAGCTTCGAACGAATCTCGACTACGGTAGGTCAGGAGCGCGGACATCCGTGCTGCACCCAAGCCTGTGGCTGGCGGGTCGTCAAATGGATAGTAGCCATCCTCATACTTCGGATCAGAATATATGCTCTGCCGTTGAGCTTCACCCCAGCTTATGCCCCAGGCGCTGTGGCGGGCGGACGTCGCAATCGGGACTATAGATCTGATGTACTTCTTGCCAAAATATGCCCATTCAAGGCAAAGCATGCCACCCATCGACCCGCCCACCACAGCCGCAATCTGTCGCACTCCGAGATCGTCAAGGACGATTTTGTGAATGCTAGAGCTTGTCAGTGCTTGGTCCACGCTTCGGTGCGTTGAGCTTACTTGACGTCGTCCCGTATTGTTGTCAAGGGAAACTCTGGTCCATATCTCCCCTTGCTGATGTCGCCATCTTTGCTTGTAACAGGACTGGCGCTTCCGTAAGGACTTCCCAGACTGTTAAGGCAGACAATGAAGAATCTGGTGGCATTGAAAGCCTGACCAGATCCTCCCATCAGTGGACCCCACCAATCGGCCACGTCGGCACTGCCGCTGAGCGCATGACATATGACGAGCGCATTGTCTCCATCTGGCGATAACCGGCCTCGAGTCGTGTATGATACAGGAACGTTATGAAGTGTGACGCCGGATTCGAGGGTAAACGAGGGAACGATTGCAATTTGTTGCCCAGGTATGAGCTTTGCAAACGGGTTTTCGGGCTGGTTTGAGACCCTCTCTACGGGATTTAGTAGCTGTTCAGTCATGCTCAGGGTTCGATGGAGGAGATACTGACGGAGTTTTGGAGCAGGTGGACCTGCTCTTGTTGCGCTGACCATCCTAACACTGTGGTCTTGTCTTGAATAATTTAATTCGTAATACTTAACATAGATAAGATATCCATATTCGGACGGCGTGATTTCACAAATGGCGTGTAGGAGAACGAACGAGCATCGGTTTAGTCTGAATCACACCATTTGTGACCCTGGTCCGAAGGTCCCTGGAGTATGTAGTATTTCCGACCACTGCTCTTGTCATTTGCATAACAGCACCAAGCTAGGGGGATCTTAGCAAAAGCTTGTATTTCCGGGTGGACAACGTTAGTAATCTGAAACACGACTTGTCCACTTGCTTTGTTTGGCTCAATCCAAACCAGGTATTTTGTCAGCTCTAACTTACTACGTATGCACAGCTCAGCACATGCTCCCACCTAGGGCATATGGATTTTGGTGGTGATTGGAGAGGTGAAGCGTCTTTCGTGGCCCTGGCACAGCTTTTTAGGGAAGACATTACGCATGATGCCTATCTTTAGAATGGAGGCTTAATCCACCGCTTTTTCATCTATGGAAAGTGAAATCATGCCTGAGCTCGTTTCATGTTACCCTATCCAGAAGTGGAAGTGGGAACTGCCATTATTGTTTTACCTGATCCTCCTCGGTGCAGAAATGGTGGATACAAAAGGCGTCAATTGCTTGCCCCCATGTCTTGTTTCATGTGAAGCTTTGGGAGGCAGCACAGTTTCGGGAATCTGAACCATACACTGATCAGCAGGAGGCCGTCTTCTTTGTATCGATGTCTTAACCTTCACCCGGCTAACTGCAGGAGAAAGAGACACGTCTTATTGGTCCAGTGTAAGATCATTCTAGCGATAATTTGAAAATACTCATCTTGACATTAAAGTAGCCTGTTCGCAAGGTGATCTTCAGAATCCCCAGATATACATTCCCACAATAACTCCACCACCACAAAGCACACAATATAAAGCCCTTACACGAAAAGCAGCATCCAGCCATGGCCGACAGCGCAATTGATCATGGAAGACGTCCGGCCTTGATCCCCAAGGATGCAGTTTTAGGTGCTGACGACATATGGTCAATATGTACACGAACTGGTCATGCTATATTGCCGCCCCCAGAACCTTCTTCGACGCAACAAGCACAATCCTCCCAAGAAGACTTCATCAAGGCAGGGCTCGACGCCGCCAACCGAGGCACGAAGAGAAAAGCATCCACCTCAAACGATTGCGAATTGAGGCGACTCCAAGCACTGCCTATGTTTGAGTCACGTAAATAGACTCGTGGACGTGACAAGCCCCTTCGCCGACATCTCACCTCAGAACACCAACAAGAACTGGTGACAAAGCGATCATAAACCACCATCGTACTCTGCCATTGCTATTCGATGAACTATGTCGAAACGAGATAGCAATTACCCAACATCAAATGCCAACCACGAGTCAGAGCAATACGCGACCAAAATCTTAGCTGAGCACGGAAATGGAATAAGGGAGAGGGAGAGTTGCGTTTATTGAGCTGGCGGCGGGTCTTTGAACATGCGGGTTGGGCAAATGCGATATTATGCACCAGGTCTTGAACTTCAAGGAGTCTATTGTCAAGGGTGTATGCGGTTATGGCGTGGGTAGAACATTATGATAGGAGGTCAAAGAGCACAAGACACACTTGGTCTCCATAAGCACAGATGAAACCAGTGGAGGCCGAAACACTTCTTTCACTTCACTACCCGCACATTTCTGGTTTATATTTTAATCTTGTGCAGAGTCAAATGTCCTCGGACAGTTGGCCTAGGTGGTTAATCCACTGGTCAAAGAAAGCAAAACCAACTAGTTAACAACTAGCGAGTTTTCATAGCGGATACATCTCTCCTTCCAGTATCGAACCTCTCCTGCGGCAAAGTTCGAGAGTGGAGATGTTGATGTGAACTTTTTGCCTTCTATAAAACAATAGGCCCAGACTATCACATTGTTCATGGCATCGCATTCTAATCACATACTCAGGTCATTATGGAAATACACAGCTGGTGGGTTCCACGAGGAGATGTGGCTGTGGAGTGTGCATGATATAGTTGCCAATATATGGTTTTCAAAATGTACTAATGGTAAATTCCTCAGCAAGATTTGATCATGAAGCCTTTGGTTACGACATTCCTTTCGGCTGAAGCCAGCCAAGTAGCATGTAGACTGTGATCAAGTCCATATTCCTAGATCCACAATGATTTCCCTCTTCCTTCGAGAGTGGAGGAGTGTGTATTACGCTCAACGAGCTTTCGGCAAATCTCTGGCTAGTAATTGGTCACTTCGGAATCGCCAAGTAATGTACTAGACAAATAATGAAAGAATGTTACTACAGTACTAGTGCAAAAGTATCTGACCAACCCCACTTTCGTACCCCACCAACATTATCGACTCTCTTCATAC
>NW_006913556.1:99111-119908 GCF_000464535.1 Endocarpon pusillum Z07020
GTGTTCAATTGGGTTGAGATCAGGACTATAGGCCGGCCATTCGATCAATTCTATGCCCTCCTCTTGAAGCCAATTAATAATCTTCTTCGCAGTATGGATTCGGGCATTATCTTGCATGAATTTGCGACCTGGTTCGTATATTCGAGGCATCTGCTCACGAAGCACTGCCAGATAAGAGTTGGCAGTGTATCCTGACTTCTCTGAATCAGGATCACGCTTTAATAACACGATATCAGAACGACCTTCTCCATAAATTGCACCCCATATCATAACACTGATATCTTTGCCCTTCTTATATGTATCAATCATATCAGAATTCCAACGTTGTTGTGGTGTACGAAAGGCCCATGTTCGACGCGCTCCACTGCCTCTTTTAAGCGAACATTCATCACTGAATATGATCTTACTCCACTCATCCCACGTCCAATTTCGTTGTTTTAGACACTATGCAAGTCGTTTAGTAGCCAATTAAGGAGTCAATAGAGGTCTTTTTTTGGCTAGCCAATTGGTAATGCTTTCGTCTTTGAGGATTCGATAAATAGTTGCTTGATGGACATTAATACTAATTTCGGACTTGATTTCTTGATAAGTAGCCTTCGGATTGATACGAATAAAACGTAGAATGTTGCGTTTTTGAACCCTATTTAAGGTCTGGGGGCGTCCTGAACGAGGCAAGCTTTTGCCTTGGTTGCGCAGTGGATTTTGAACAAGGGTGTTGAAAACAGTAGCTTTGCTGCATTGCAAATTTTGACTAATCTTTTGATTTGACAACCCTATAGCTTTGTACGCTGAAATTTGGCCTCGTTGGTATGGAGATAACTCCTTGCCATAGCTCCTGTTAATTTCAAGAGGCGCCAGAGCCTTGCGTTGAGCCATGGTAGTTGTTTGAAAAAGGGTGTAAAAGAACGCGTGTTCAAAAATGACGCGTTTTGGTCAGATACTTTCGCGCGGGGGTGTACTTATGTAAAGTCGTTACCCGGAATTCCGCCTTCGGTTTAGGCGGCCTGCCCCTTTAGGGATGGTCACACGGCCTCCCAACTTAATCTGGTCTAGGCCTTTGCGCTGAAGCTCCGCCCGCGCTGCCTTGCTGCACGATCCCTCCACGCTCCCGGCTCTCGGCACGCAATCCTACCAAATACCTGGGATCACCGATCGCTCGGCAAGGACATCCAGGGGAATAGCGAGAAGCCCTATATTGCGAATGCGAACTATGTGAGATTGTTCCTCATCAATTCAGTTCTCCAAATAGGACTTTGTCTTATAAGCGTGTAAGATGGACATGCGTGACAGGGAACTAAGCATCTCGGCGGTGCAATGTAGCTTGCGCCTGCACCAAAGTAGAGAACGAGTATAACAGCTAATAAGTACCCAGTCAAGTCCAATGGATGACTCTTGTCGGGAAAACGTCATGAAAGCCCTTTTTTATGGGTCTATTCCGAAGCCTGCTTGGTGAACTGAAAGTACGCGCGCTCTCGAATGATCTTCCAGCCATGCACGTCTTCATCGGAGAGACTACCGTCCCACTCGTCGCCTTCTCCCTCCCATCGAAACCAAAACAACGACACACCCGTCATGATCATGGTCTCGCCCGCCTTCCATCCCATTTGCGGAAGATCCACCGCGGCGGTGCCCTCACATGTCATCTCGGCAGCCACAAATTCCGGCGTGAACCCCGTAGCCCCTCCGTCGCTGATTTTGAACGACGGGATAGCTTTGTAGACGTGTGCATACATGCCGCGCACCGCATCGATGCCTTCGAGAGTGTAGTTGTTGACTGTTATTGTTTTCCAAATGAGCTTGGAAGTCCCACAGTCGGCCCGGCTAGTTAATTCAAAACTTACAGACGTTCGTGAAAACAGCGTCTTTCGAGTACCACGACATCAAATCATCCACATCCCGCTTCTCGGATGCTGCCCGGATACCTGCCCCGCGCGCTGCAATCAGTTTTTGAATAGCTTCTTTGCTCGGCATATCGATTCAGACGATGTGAATACTATGCATATATCTGTCGAGCACGTTTCATGCACCTCAAGGCGAATCTAAATAGTCAATCGAAGGCTCGCAGAGGATGTAATGTTCGCGACGGTGCCCACGATAGTACGCCACAATTGTCAGAATCCCTGCGTATATGATACGTATCTGTGGACCGGATGTCACGTGATATATAGCGCTGCAACAAACGCTACTGGATTCTGCGCGTCTTCGATGAATTTGCTGGTTATCAAACGGTGGCGTATTGTGCGACGTTTTGAATGCGTTTTATCACAGATTTGTTACGCGTTTCGCCTCGAATTAACATGTATTTTTGGTATTGACGTTTCGCGCTATTTCGCATGGATTGGCAGTTTGATATAGCAATTTGGTATGTATAAATAGGCTCTCCTTGCGCGGTCAGTTAGATAGAACAACTTGCTATTCAGATTCTACTCTCCTGATTAGTCAGCAACGTTCGACAGTATCTGTTACGTATTAGCATGATGGTACAAGGGTGCCCGCATGCAAAACGCACGAAACGCTCTTGTAACTGTTACGCCCTGTTATTTATGGCAGTGAGCATTGCTATACGAATTGAACGCCAAATGCTGTTTCTGAGCTGTTACAGTAATGCGCTTCTATAGCTATTAGTATGAACAAATGCTCCTCTTGATAGGAGTAACTCAATCAAGTGAATTGGCACCTCCGTACGCTGTTTGCTACTACTTCTAACAACAATCATGCTAAAACCGGAATAGTGAGTATATTACGGAGTACAGTCTTAATACCTATGATGGAAGCACGCTAATTCATATTTAATCTGCTCGCCAAGCTGCAAATAGTGTGGTACTCTTAACCATTGCACGGCGAAACTCTCAGAAAGTGCATTTTTAAGGGTTAGACTGTTGTTAAACACTGGATTTATATTATTTCTTAACATATCTTTCATACAAGGGCTCCGAAGATGAAAATTATACTAGTGGTCGCGACTGAGCTGGGTGTAAATAGCTGAAGTGGCTCTTGATCCGTAAATAAAACGAGCAACAGCGGGAACAAAACAGCTTTCCGTCGAGGTCACCAACCATACTCAGCGTAAGGGAATACTGCTAGGGTCATTGCTGTACGCTGGCAGATGCTGGAAGCTTTTAGGGCTGACGACCACATTATCCACCACTCTGTCATAAAATGCACTCTTTTTCTAATTGGTTGCTGCAGCCGCTGCCGCGCTATAAGCGCACCTTAAACAGCCGCTATCAAGTTATATCCGTCCATTCAAATCTTATGTCGTTTTGAGTAGACGCTAGCGGTTACTTTGACCAATTAGAAAAAGAGTGCATTTTACGACAGAGTGGTGGATAAGTTCCAGGAGTGGCGCGTTCGGCCTTCCTTTCCCTTTCTTTGTCGGTCGTTAGCGCAGCGAATGGTTGGCATTGCGGGAAGGGGGCCGCCTAAAGCGGCGAGTACGGCCCTCCAAACTCGGCGACGAATTCACCTGCAACCTGAGTTGGGGTGTAATAAGTATCATGATATCATGATGCCGAGAAATTTTTTTACAAAGAAATCGAGTGTCACTTGTTGACAAAGTGAAACACCATGTCTGCAGACAGTGATGGTGTAGAGCCCACGAGTGCTCCTTCAATCAACACCAAAGGTCTCAGCTACGCCTTCCCAGACGGCTCATCCGGCCTGAAGGATGTCGTGCTCGACTTACCCCCCGGGAGCCGAACCCTTTTAATTGGAGGTGAGCGTCCGCTTTTCCAGCAAACATAAGCTATGTGATTAATGTGCAACTTACCGTCTCATCAACCAGCAAACGGCGCGGGCAAGACGACGCTGCTCCGGCTGCTCTCCGGCAAGCGCCTCGCCCCCACCGGGACCGTGTCCATCGGCGGCGTCGACCCCTTCAAGGAAGGCCTCCAAGGGGTGACCTACCTCGGGCTCGAATGGGTGCTGAACCCGATCGTGCGCAGCGACGGCACTACCCGGACCGCAAGGACGAGCTCGTCGCCATCCTCGACATCGACCTGCGCTGGCGCATGCACGCGGTTTCCGACGGCGAGCGGCGCCGCGTCCAGCTCGCCATGGGCCTGCTGCGGCCCTGGACCGTGCTGCTGCTAGACGAGATCACCGTCGACCTGGATCTGTTGAGCCGCTCCGCTTTTCTGGCCTGGCTGAAGCGCGAGACCGAGGGTCGCGCCTGCACCATTGTCTATGCCACGCATATCTTGGATAATCTGGCGCAGTGGCCGACGCATCTGGTGCATATGCATCTGGGAAGGGTGAAGGAGTGGGGGAGTATGGAGAGGTGGGATCTGGCCAAGATCAAGTCGAGCGGGAATAGTCAGTTGGGCGATTTGGTGTTGCATTGGTTGAAGGAGGATTTGGAGGAGCGCGGTCCGAGACATGGACAGAGTGAGGGCAAGACGTATGAAAGTATGGATGGCAAGGGAGGTTATGGTCAGGAGACGAGGTTGGAGAAGCAAGCTTGAGCTTGGTGATTCTAGGAGTCATGGTTTGGCTTTGGTATCGATACCCGTCTGGTCTTCAACAAGACCATGAGCAATCTTGGTGTATTTTCAATTTTGGGAAAGGCCTTAACGCCTCTTAATCATCTATATGTTCCTCATATGTATGTTCATGTTCCCTCCGATCTTCCCAGTCTATCGAGAGGATGCGCAGAGATGAGTCCGCGCTGGCCACTGCCAGCTGACTTGGTGCTCCATTCCCGAGTCGGCCCAAGTCGCACGGTCGCCATGCCAGGCGCATTATAGCCTTGGAAGGGCACAGTCTCTTTGCAATCTCCACCGATCGAAGAGGCTCAATCGGCTTGCCATCACTGCTTCTGTAGGGATCGACCGGAATGACGTGGTACGAGAGTTGCCCAGTTTCCTCTCCCACGGCTAGACAAGCAAGGTTCTCGGCGTAGTTATTATAGAAATCTATGGCGGTCACAGCTGCGTCTCGTACAATATTCGTCCTGCAGGTAAACTCTTGGTTCTTGTCGTCCAGAGATGCCCAGATCTTTACAGTCTTATCACGACCTGCTGTAGCGAAGACAGGCCAAGTACTTGTCACGCACCACGCTGCGTCCAGAATCATCCTTGTATGACCTTTCGGATTCGCTGCTGACAAAGCATAATTCGGCGAAGCGTGCCCGTTAGTGGCGAGCCCACCTCTGGGGGTTGTTGGAACAAAGACAGCCCATTGTCGATCGCGTCCAACACTCAGCAATTGGTCGCCATTCATCTCAAATGCCAACCCCGTAATAGTCAAAGAGTGGGCCGCAAGTGGTGGTCTGATCTCGTGCCAATCCTTTGTATCATACATTCGAATGACCGCATGTTCTGTGGAGCTTGCTTTACAGGCTGTAGCTATGAACGAACCGGGATGATTAGCTGCCAATGCAGATATCTCATGCCCATGGCCGTATAGCTTCTCCTGCTCTGGCCATAATGTGTGCCGAGCGAGATGATCTTCGGTAGGGGGCTCCTCGGAGTCATAGACTGCTGAAGGCGTGGGACCAGCAACATTATCGTCGACATCAAAGTCGGCCCCATCACCAATATTCTGTGGGGTTGCTTTGTTTGATAAACCCAGCACTGGCATGTCCGCTGCCTCTGGCATGACGTCTGCCTCTTCGGATGAGGCAATCCCGCAAAGCCGTTTCAGCATGTTCGCAACATTCTTGGGCTGCTTAAATACACGAAGCAGCTTTTCATCAGCCCCTGACACAAACCCTGTTGTTGACAAGCTTTGTATGCAATTTAGATCATAGCCATGTATTTGCGGCCGTGCAAATTCGTGCCAAGATCTTGAGTCGCTGGATTGCCATTCAGCGTGCAGCCTTGTCGTCTGATCAGAGCTAGTCGACAACAGGTATTCGCCTTTTCTGGTCCATGACAGATCGGTCACGATCTTCGTATGTCCGCTGAGGCCTGCCTTTTGGACCCAGTATGAGCGATTTGTGTCGTGTTTCCATAGCCTCCAACTTCCAGTTTTGCCTAGACAAGCTACTGCATCAGCATTTGGTGACCACAACCCTATCCAGAAGCCTCCAGTACTACCGGTTGCCGACGTGGCTCCTTTTTGTCCGCTGATTTCTCCCAAACGGGTGCTACTTAGCCAGATACCTGATAACGGCTCCGGCTCCCACACAATCAAAGAGTTGTCCGCTGATGCCGTCAGAAGCTGTCGGGTGCCCGGTTGAGGGTTCCAGAAAGCTGTATATATCCAGTCTTCATGCCCCAACAATAGTGCCTCGAATGTAATCGAAAGAGTAACAGACGCTGCTCGAATAGTGTGCACCTTGGCTGCAAGAGATTGTTCCAGCAGGAGTTCATCCTTCGGTGGACAACCATGGTTATCATGGCGGTCGCGTGAAATGAGCCAAAGTCGAATTGATTTGTCCTGGCTAGCAGATGCAAGCCAGAGAGCTTCGTCTGGACTTCGACCATGTTCTCTGATGCTTTTCAAGGCTAGCGACGTGACCCAGCTTTCATGGCCGCTAATTGTCACTTGAAGACAATGAGTAGCTTTTCCGGCAGCCAAACCCGACACTGTGTAAACTTGAATCGATGGTCTCGTTCCGCCAACGGCAACAAACACCGAATCCGTCTGATCCTCTACCATAAGATCGCCAATTGCAACTGTGAGAGGTATGTAGCTTGGTTTCAGCTCAATAGTATGGACTAGGGCGGCGCTCGTGTCTCCAGCAGGGAGACTCCAGATTTTGATCGTGGAGTCTGACCCTCCTGTGGCGAACAGTTGCGAACCAGGAAGTGTAGCAATAGTATTGATGGCGCCTTTGTGGGCTTTCAATTTCGAAAGCAGAACCCATTGGTCTGGCAGGTTGCCATGTGAATTACTCTGCCATACGCAAAGCTCACCGTCAGCAGATCCGCTCAGTAGTCTCCGTGTTTCATCCGACATCTGTTGAGCAAATTTGATAGCATTGACTTGGTCCTCATGTCCCACCAAGATTGCATAAATCCCTCTCCCATCGGCTCCCTGTCCTGTGGTCAGCCGTTCGCCGTGGCAACTGCAACTTCAATGTCCACTGCATACAAGTGGGTTCCAAAAGGCAACATTCTGGTCGGCTCCGAATGCAAGCACACCAGACCATTGATCCCAGTCTGCAGCTGAAGGGTGTCGATTGCCTCCAGCGCTAATGTAATCGAAACTTGGTGGGATCATCGATGCTCGTTCTTTGCTGATTTAATTGGAGTTGTAAGACATGAAAAAGTTTCCTAGAAAATATTCCGTTAAGAGGACTTTTCTCGGTGATGCAGATTTAGCAAGATTTTATATTTCGAAGCTGACCTTACCCACAATTCTATATCCTCTATCGAAAGAGCGTACTCCGGGATAGAAAATTCACATTTTGCTTTCAACAAGGTGGTCCCGTGTTGGCCAGGGCAGCGGTGTTAAAACCGTCTCCGCTGATCGTCTCAAAACCCACCTACACTCTATTACAAGTCATAACAACCTTGCCTTGTTTCACCGAGCACAATGACAGAAACACAGAATCCGACAATTGATATTGTTGTTGAGTTCACGTACGTGCAGCCAACGGCATCAGCGAGCCAGGAAGATTGACTGCATCTACAGAGGAGGCCTTGAAATGCTATTCAACAACAAAAGCAAGCATAAAATCTCGATCCCAACAAAAGATGCTCGTGGATTGCCAGTGAACATCGATGTCCTTGTTCACTACTTATGTGAGAATGTTATGAACGATTCGAGAAAAGAACTCTTCGTTGTTGATGGAACCATGTAATGATGATCTTCCGAAACGGAGAATCGATGTTGATTGAGTTTCAGACGACCTGGGATCTTGGTTCTCATCAACGATGCAGACTGGGAACTTGAAGGCGAAGAGAAGTATGAGCTTGTCAATGGAGATAACATTCTATTTGTGTCTACACTGCATGGCGGATGAGTACATGGAATAGATTGTAGGTATTGCCAGAAAGTCTCCTTGTCGCCACAGAGCATCCAACAGTTGCACCCGGCTAAACCCATCGAGAATGCTGTACAGCTGCAATGAATACGGGCCGGTATCAGCGGACCCTATCACATCATCAAATCTACAACCTCTTTCAGACGACATCATGGATCCTGATCGCAAGTTCGTCATTGTTCTCAGGCGTCTTGGTACCAGATCCCGTCTCTGGCATTGTCGCTGCAATCTGCGGACTGCCAATTCCTCCTGGCATGGGCGTGATAATCCCACTGGGCGGGACAGGAATCTTGATATCCTCGGGGGATGCGGGAATCATCTCAGGTGGCAAGTCAGGGATTTTTATGCGTTTTGCTTCGTTGTTGTAGCTGGCAGGGATGATCTACAAACACAGTTAGCATCGAAAGACAAACAACACACAGGTGCCTGACCTCGATAATCTCGTTGCGCGGAAATGATAAGAATGGTATGTCAGTTGAATTGCAAGCCATAAGGTATCCATATAATACTCTCAACACGCTCTCGTGGGCAATGATGAGCAGATCATTCTGTTCACGCTCGAGTTCAAGGATGATTGGTTCAAGACGGACGGCAACATCGTGATATGACTGCAATGGTTAGCAAACAACCTTTAGGTTCGAGATGCTCAGCACATACTTCGGCCCTTGGGTAACGATGATGATAAGGGTCTGCTTCATGCTTTCTGATCTCATCTGGGTACTCTAATCTGATCCGTGTCTCAGACATCTTCTCACACACCCCCGGGTTCAGCTGGCTCATCTGAGATCGTTGCCGGACTTTGTACCCTTGAAGCTTCAGCCAACTGGCGGTTTCCACCGTTCGGCGACGTGTTGAAGTCCAAATAGTAAGTGGCTTCAACGGCGTGTCTGCACCGCCTTTCTCTATGAGAGCTGCCCGTTCCTCCTCACGATGTTTTAGTAGTGTCTGACTCATTTTCATAGCATAGTCCTCTCCTTGTGGCGAAAGGTGCGCATCAGCCTTGTAAGAATCCTCTTCACGGGTTGTCCCTGCCTGGTTCCCGTCAGTGTGCCGTGAAATATACCTCTCAGATTGACTTACGCGCACGAAATAAGTATGCCTAGATTTAATATGTAAGTTCAGAAGATAAAATACAATACGATGGGACAGATAGCCGAAACTGCAATTGTTCACCACCAGCCGTTCCCCCGCGTTAATCATCTGCTATAGTGAGCGTTTTTTGCAAGTCGACATTCAACAGCGGGGTGCTCTACCTTGATGAAGTTGAGGTCAGGTTCTTCCATGGTCTCAAAATGTGGAATCTTCGCAGACATCCTTGCAAGATAATGTTTGACTGCGTCAGCGGGATCCCAGCCAACATAATCTGGAGAAGATATCTTAACGCTTCGCACATTCTCTTCAATGATTCTTTCATCATCGCAAGACGACTCGATAAAGAGCGTTTCGATATCATGCTTTGCAAACTCTTTTGCTAGGGATCTCCGACCCGCCGAGAGTGGATTGACAGCATCATAGATTGCAATCTGGCCGTTTTCATGGTTGAGAAAATGATATATGTCCTCACGACACTTCTTCAGGATCTTCTGTCGTAGTAACACGGACGATGCTGATGCATTCACAAAGAAGTAGTCGTCTGGCACATCTTTTCCTGGTCCAACCGTTGCCCGTCGGTAGTCTCCCAAATGAAATATCCGAGTCTTAACTCCAAGCCAACGTAGGTACCGAGCCAATGCCACTGACACATGAGTCTTGCCACGAGCAGGCAGTCCAACCGTCGCAATGGCGATCCTCCCAGAGTGGAACAGGCGGCCAGATTCGGTGCTGTAAAGCTGCGCGGGTGCCATTTCCATTTTCTCTGGTAAATCATGAATGGCATCCACGAAAGTGCTTGACTTCCGCCTGAACCTTGGAGAGTTGGCAGCCACCTCCGCTGTTAATAGGGTGTCCATATTGCCAGGCACGATATTTCACAAATGCGCAGATGAGCCACCAATACCAAAGGGTCTTCTGTTTCTTACCTAGAAATTGGAGTAATAGGATATTCCCTTCATACAGTTATCCGGCTGTACTCTAAAAACAGGGAAGGCAAGATCAGCTGTGGAAAAGACTTCAGTCTTTGAGAAAAGCAAGCGCGGATGTTTGCAAGTAATCAAATTTCGTTCAACGTGGTCACAGAAGCAGTTGGATATGTGAAATACTTTTTCTTCTATGTACACGTATGTAGGGAGTCCGTGGAGTTGGTGACGGTGGTGTCATGGTGTTGCGGTGTTGTACGCTATCTAGTCGCGACCTTGTCCGAATGGGGCTGTAATTTTTTCGACTGGTCTGTGGTTACTGCTGGATTGACAAAAGGATCAGCATCCTGTCTCTGCTTGCATACGCATCAGTATCTATCAGCCTTCTTCACACCTCGCACCTTTCCGAGCATCTGGAGCTTTGTATTAGTCTGCATAGCCACTACCGCTCTTCACGCTTCCATTCGTCATGGTTGAAGCGAAAGCTGGATCACTGTCATTTCTCACCAACAATGCCATTGCAGCAACGATCGCAGACAGCTATGCAGTCTTCTCGGAGCGGAGGAAAGCCCTGAAGCTCACAAATCCTGGCACTGTGGACAACATAGCCCGAGAAATACAGAAAGATGTTCTTTGCACCAATTTCATGTTCCAAGGCCTTCGTGCCGACTTCCAAAAGGTTTTCAGTCTCGCTCCTCTATTTCGCATACAGCATGGTTTTCAGATGGGACCGAACGTTCCGTCACCCTACAACTTGATGGCACTGTACGGAACTCCAAGTGTAAGAATATCCTGTTTCCCCTGCTGGGGAGCCGTCTTCGATGGCTGACTATATGTGCTCAGGTTCTATTACAAGCTGGCCTCTCAAACGATGGCTCTGCACAATGCTTCGCTAATTACCGCTGGTCACCCAAGCTCATCTCGAAATCACAAGCGCAGATATCAGAAGGACAAGCACTTGTACAACTGGACAGTGAATATACTGGGGATGATTTCTCTGCGTCGATTAAAGCCATGAATCCCTCGATTCTGGATGGATCCTTAACAGGTATCTTCATCGGTAATTACCTCCAAACCATTACTCCAAGGGTTTCTCTGGGAGCCGAGGGTGTGTGGCAGCGACAAGCGCTCAATGCGCGTCCAGAAACTGCCATATCATACTGTGGACGATACAAGGGTGATGATTGGATTGCTAGCGCACAATACATGGCTCAAGGGATCTTGAATATCTCATACTGGAGGCAACTTACGGCACAAGTCGAAGCTGGTGTGGATACTCAATTACAATTTGCGCCTGGCCTTGGAGGCAACGGTGGTATGCTCAGCAGTATCCGTCGAGAAGGCACTACAACCATTGGTGCAAAGTATGATTTCCGGGCCTCTACGTTTCGTGCGCAGGTCGACAGCACAGGCAAGGTTGGTTGCTATCTGGAGAAGCGAGTGGCGCCGGTCGTCACCATGACTTTTGCTGGAGAAATTGATCAAGTAAAGGTAAGCCAACCTCAGCTCTGTCAACGGGACGGCACGCTGGAATTTCTTTACTAAATTTATATGTGGTTATAGCAAACATCCAAAATTGGGTTGGCGGTGTCCATTGAGGCGGCACCAGAAGAGCTCATGGAAGCCTCTGAAAAAGTTGAAGCTCCGAATCCTCCCTACTAGTCTCATCACGCAAAACGCCATTAGATAATCCTTTGACGCATCCCGACATCCTTGATAGCTTCAGCGTCTCTCAACACTACCCGGGCACCTTGATCCCCATTCTGTTCTTAGCTCTTCACTCCGGAGAAGGACGTCCTCATCAGGGTAATTTTCACGTTTGAGGGAAGAGCGTCTTTCAACCAGCCTACGTTTTGGTGCTGGGCTAGTGTGTTATTGCATAGAGGTTCGATTATTCCTGCCCAATTCCTCATTGCGCCGTGTGTACATGGACTACGATAATGTTAGCAGCTTGCCTGGCGAAGCGAGCTGCATCGGATCGTTCCTTCAATACCTAGAAGACAATGTAACAATACAATTGATGATGAACATTTCCCAGCGAACCTGCGAAGGGGCTCATTTTCTTATACGCCTCCGGGGTCCGCAGCAGGAAGACCCTTGGCCTTAGATACGTCGTAAGCTGCATCGCCTGATATCCCTTTCAGGACAGATTGTTGAGACCTTCGAGCGGCACGACCCTTGCCAAGCGTATGGAGCTATTGGAATTTGAGCATTGACACACTGGCAGGTGGAGATGCGACTGGTGGCTCCACAATGGTGCTGCTTTTGAAGTAACCGTGCACTTTTTGCACTAAGCTTTGCAGCTTAGTGCACCACAGCGCAACGAAAAATGCAGCGCAACGATAAATTTTTTCAATTATTCATACGGCCACACAAAACGCGCTCCCATTCAACGAAAAATGGCTGAATCCTATCAAGAAATTGAGGATAGAATCGATAATGCTATTTACGTGTTAAACGAAGCCGAATACCCTAATATCTCGCAAACAGCGCGCGAATTCGACGTTCCTCCTCAACGACTTCGAAGAAGGTTCAAGGGCGTTCAAAATAAGATACAATGTAGGGGAAGGAATAAAAGACTCAATGAGGACCAAGAGCTTGCTCTTTGCCACTATCTTGATCGATTAGACGAATCAGGAGTAAGCGCACGCCCTCGAATGCTCTAAGGCGCTGCAAATTCTATCCTCGAACGTGTCCACAGCAATTCTACTACTGCCCCCCCTATGGTTAGTAAGATTTGGTCTTCACGCTTTCTACAACGTCATCCGAAGTACATTATAAAGAAGAGGAAGCCTCTCTCTATTCTACGAAAACTTACGCACAATGAGGAGGACATACAAGCTCATTTTGAGCGATTTCGTGAGACCAAGACGAAATATAGTATCCTTAAAGAGGATATTTATAATATGGATGAAACAGGCTTTCGAATAGGCGTTAGTCGAGCGCACAAAGTTATTATTCGAAAGAAAAATGCTTAATTACCCTTCTTCATCAATGATCTAGATAATCGCGAATCTCTTACTTCAATTGAGTATATGGGCGCTAATGGATTTCTTCTTCCACTAATTCTGGTAATAGCACTTCAAACCCTCTCTGAAACGACATTTGTTGACGAATTACCTCCAAATTACGTTATTACATGCAGTGAAACTGGATATTTGAATAGCAGCATTCATAATGAGTAGATTCGTTATTTTAATAAATCCACAAGAGCTATTACAAAGAGTGTATATCAATTACTAATTTTAGACAGATTCAATACTCATTTTGAGTTCGAATTCATATAATATTGCTGGGATAATGCTATTATTCCCTTCTGCCTTCCTCCTTATTCTACGCATCTTCTACAGCCACTTGATGTAGTATGCTTTCAACCACTTAAGCACTATCATACAGAGGCTATTGACCGTGCCGTACGGCTTAGCGATTACTCATTTTCGCGAGCAGCCTTTTTGGCTAATATCCACGAAATTCGTACGCAGACTTTTAAGAATTCTACAATTCTAAGTGCTTTTCGAGAAACTGGTCTTGTGCCCTATAATCCAAATATGGTAATTGCCAAATTGCCTCCTCCGTCAGTTCTTGATTCTGAAAATGATTCTGAATCAGAGTCATTAGATATTACAAAAACGCCGAAAAAGATCTACGAAATTGCTCAATTTGCAGAGCAAATTCAGACGGATATAGAGTTTGATTCGAAGAGCGAGTTACTTGTGCACAAATTCATCAAGGGTGCTATGGCGCGTGTACAATCAGGGGCCCAAGCAGAGGCGGATTTAGAGCATACTCAATTGGCCGAAGCAGCACGCGCTGCACGTGCGAAAGCCACGCGTCGTACCGTACAAAAAGGGGGCATTATTACTGTTGAGAAGGCCAAGGAGCGAATTCGATTACGCACACGAAGGGAGCAAGAGAGTTGGGAGAAGAAGGAGTACTCTCGGCGTCAATGCCCTAAACGGGAAAGACCCAAGTTTGTACGCTTTTATAGGGCTATTTCTGCAATAGCTCGTCTTCGTATTGCCTCTATGAACCCTGAGGATCAATTAGAGTACCAATTGAGCGACGAGGGGGGGCAATAGACGTTGAAATAGAAAAAATTTATCGTTGCGCTGCAATTTTTCGTTGCGCTGTGGTGCACTAAGCTGCAAAGCTTAGTGCAAAAAGTGCACGGTTAATGCGTTCTTACCTCATCGAGCCCGGGACAGTGGCCATCCCCACTTCATTCCCTGCGCAGCGGCTAACTCATCTACCACGTACCTGCGACATTTAGAAGGCGGATATATCCATGCAGAACGGGTATGAAAGATCCAGGCTCTGCCTACAAAGTACTTTGAGACCCAATTCATGACAACCTGAGTTCGACGTTCGAACCGACCAAGGCCTTTCTTGATCCAGTGGACAGGGACGCACTTATGCAGGGAAAGCCAGGGACAGGGAAATCAGTAGTAGTCATGGTTGTGGCATTCCTGGGCGCGCCTTTACACCTACTACATAAGGATTCACCGATGATCATGGCGCGGATGTGTTGAAGACATGTAGCCACCACCGACGAGTGAAGATGATGTCGCTTCCAGCTAGATACTTCAAATCGAAGACGCTCGGATCCCCCGAATATCAAGATACACGTAGGGTAGGAAACATTTGTTGGATAGGCATAGGATCTTGAGCCGCAAAGGAAATATACACGGACCTTCTGCAAGCACTTGCGGGCCCACTCTTGCGATTGCTAGCGGGTTCATATGAAATGAACGTCTTGTGAGCTGTCAGGGGAAATCTCCCGTCTCAACTGGGGAGGGCCCCTAATTGGCAGCATGCGAGTTCGCATGATCATGGTAGTGACTATATCTGATGGTGCGCCATAGCAAAGAAGTAGGCAAAGCCAGCGGAGTGGCTGAGCCATTCTAGATGAACGTATTTAAAGATGATGTGCAAATGATCGAAAAACAGCACTGAGGAAGCGCTCAGTTACTGTATCGCAAGCTACATAGTTGAGGAAAGGTAGTGGCTGGAGCGGAGGCCAAGCAGCGGCGGCTGTGGGTCGTGGCGGTAGTGTTGGGTACGAGTTACGGATAATTAGTTACTAAACGTTCAATGGTTGCAGTTAAACTCGACTAGATTGATGGGAACGTCCCTGCTGGAGCAAGGGAAGCTCCAAAGACTCAGCACAAGTAAACATCTCCTAATGAACAGCTGTGTGGAAGGAGTGCTAATTTAGAGTTGTTAAGGTTGAGTTTAGCCTAAGTTAGAACTTCCCCCCGGGCTCTTTTTGGGTCACGCTGCTGCCACTGCCTCCAAGGTCATGAGATCTTCCACACCGAGTTACTAACTTAGATTCAGAGTCCCTCAACACATTGCTCATCCTTCTAATATCCTCTGCCGCTTCATGCACTTCTACTAAGTCTGTCACCCACCCTACTGGTCCGCTCTATCCTCTTGCAGCTGTGTGCGATTACATCTGCCATACATCGTTTCCTGTGCCATCTCTCCTCTCACGAAACACTTACGCACACCACCCAGACACGCAGACGCCCAGATGGTCTTACCCTGAAAGTCATTCTTCTAGCACTTCTACGTAAACACCGCCACCACCATCCGAGCATCCTTATCTCCACAAATACTAAACATTATACGGTTCACCGGTCCCGATCCGTCCTGCAGGCCATTTTTTGTTCTTTCCAGGAACCCGCAGCCCCATCGCATGCGCAGTCTTGCTGGATCGACCCCTCATCGCTTGCCAAGGCTACCAACTCTTCGTGCGATCTCAAACTCGATTTCCGTCTTGCGAACTTCATTCAATAGTCTTTTGACTCTAAGGACCTATCTTAGACGATCCCTCTGCTAAGCTGCTCCGGGTTGCTGCGTCTGCTCCGACATAACAGCCACTTTACGTTGCCGCATTGGGTCTTCCAGCAGAGCTCGTCAAGGTGGATCGCAAGTGAGCGGTAGATCAAAATATGTCACAAAACCGGCCGGGTGTTTTTAGCAGTCTGCGCATGGGAGGTAAGCGGCTGAAGGCAGAGGCGTTTGAGATATTTCCACTAACTGAATGATGCTAGCAGAAGTTATTCGCGAGAGAGTACAGGATGGCTTGACTGGCGAGACCAAAGACATGCAATACACTCAATGCAAGATAGTCGGTAATGGCTCCTTCGGTGTTGTGTTTCAGACCAAATTGTCACCCAGCGGGGAAGATGCTGCCATCAAGAGAGTGTTGCAGGACAAGAGGTTCAAGGTATGCCCTGTACAAAGCATGCTCAATTGTTGGTTGACGTCAATCAGAATCGCGAGCTGCAAATCATGCGAATTGTTCGACATCCAAACATTGTCGAACTCAAAGCATTCTATTACTCGAACGGGGAAAGGGTATGTTGTCTACTCGTCGTATCTGTAGAGGCTTTGCTAAATTTATAACCCCAGAAAGACGAAGTCTATCTCAACCTTGTCTTAGAATTTGTCCCCGAGACAGTCTACCGTGCCTCGAGATACTTTAACAAGATGAAAACGACAATGCCCATCCTTGAAGTCAAGCTCTACATCTACCAACTCTTTAGATCGCTGGCCTACATTCACTCCCAAGGCATCTGCCATCGTGACATCAAGCCTCAAAATCTGCTTCTCGACCCCGGGAGCGGCGTCCTCAAGCTGTGTGACTTTGGAAGTGCCAAGATCCTTGTGGAAAACGAACCTAACGTGTCGTACATCTGTTCACGGTATTACCGTGCACCAGAACTCATTTTTGGAGCCACGAACTACACAACCAAAATCGGTAAGTCATGGTATCACTGACGCTGGCCTCGGCATACTGACGTGGCTCAGATGTTTGGTCTACCGGTTGCGTCATGGCAGAATTGATGCTTGGACAGCCTCTGTTCCCTGGAGAGTCTGGCATCGATCAATTAGTGGAGATCATCAAGGTGCTGGGCACTCCAACAAGGGATCAAATCCGGACCATGAATCCAAATTATATGGAGCATAAATTTCCCCAAATCAAACCTCATCCATTCAACAAGGTATACTAAGCGCCTTGTCCTCACAAGCCACATTTCACTGACAAATCAAAGGTCTTCCGCAAAGCAAGTCCTGATGCTATTGATCTCATCTCCGCCCTCCTAGAATATACCCCAACTCAGCGTCTGTCTGCGATCGAAGCGATGTGTCAGCCGTTCTTTGACGAACTTCGTGACCCCAACACCCGCCTTCCTGATTCTCGTCATTCCAATAGTGCCTCGAAGGAGCTGCCAAATTTGTTCGACTTCTCCAGGCATGGTATGGTGGACTTCTTTCGTCGACCTTTCATTCTGCTGATAAATTTTAGAACTTTCCATCGCCCCGTTCCTCAACCACAAACTAGTCCCTCCACATGCGCGCCCGGCACTGGCTGCTCGAGGTCTTGACATTGATAACTTCACGCCCATGAATAAAGACGAGATGATAGCGAGGCTTGACTGAGTCGAGCTTGGCTAAATGCGTAACGAAGTGAACGCTGTTTGGAGTATCGTGACCTTGAAGAAAATGGGTTTTCGCATCATCCACTAGTCGGCGTCAGAAGATTTGAGAGAACGGAAGGTTCTGATAGCTCTCTCCTATAGTCTTGGTTTGCTTAGACACCTCTCTCTTGGGTTTTCGCCATGAAAGAGTGTTCGGAAAAGCAGATCTACGTTATTGGGGGCCGTGAACGGCGGACAAATATAGGCAAAAGTGAAACAGATGACTGCGAAGCACCGTCTGCACGGAGCACATTACATGTTGGGGATGGAGAATGGAAACACCCGCTCAGGGACTGTCTGTGGGTGGAAGTGAATTACTTGAGATCAGGCCAGAGGCGAAACTGACACGGCCACGGACCGGTACTGTGGAGCAACCAGCTCAGATAGCCCGGACTACTGCTTATGGCGATCAATTTGTTGCTGAGCAAGGACTAGAGCATTTCGCTATTCTCACCCTACTTCACGGTTCCTTGCATTGCTTTTGGTTTGGCAGATAGAATTTAGCAGCGTACTCCATAATGATGTATGCAAGAAGCTTTTATCGGTGAGAAGTAGAACTTGTAGAACTTGAAGGCTGGCTTCACTCGGGGCGGTATTTAGAATAGTATCACGTGACTATGCCCCCCGAGGTCGCTCGCCCTTTCGCTGACTAGTATACTGACAGTTGCCAATTGCCAATTTTTGGAGAAGACTGCGAAGTTGGCACGCAACCCTCAAGGCTGTCATCAAGTTCGCTCCTCTACCACCTTGCCCCAGTACTTACGCAACCACACCCCTTAGTGGTGAACCCATTCGTGGAAGCTTCATCCCAGCTATGGCCGACTATGAGCGGCGACCACGAGGTGGAAGAGGCTTCTTCAATAGCCGGAAGCGACGCTACAGAGGTTGCCAGAACGCGCCCCATCTCCTGGCTTGACTGACATATCAGTAGATGACGATGAGTATGATCGCCGACCTCAACGCCGCAGATACGAGGAGCCTCTAGCTGTCACACTTCGAAAGCAAATCCTCTCTATCGCAGAATCGGTATTGTCACAATGCGCCCCAAGAGTCTCATGCTGACTAACTCTTGATACAGCCAGTGCGCAAGGTGGAAGAAGATGTTAGCAACATTGCGAAGACTTTAGCAGACAACTACTTTGATACCGACATAACAGCTGGGTTTCTCCACCTTGTGGTGCAAATGTTCGTGTATTGGAGCCCTAGCGAAAGGCGTTGACTTACTTGGACGATAGGACGATCGAACAACCTCTGAAGATTCCTTTCATTGCTGCGGTTGTCCTGGTGCTCAATCCTCAGAAACCGGAATTTGCGGCGGAGATCCTGAAAAGCATCGGGCATGCGACCCAAAAACATATCGAGGCTGGCAATTGGAGAGAAGTCAAGCTTTTCTTGCGGTTTCTGGCATGTATTCAAGGATTGTTTGAAGGCAACGGTGTCTTCGCTTTGTTGGAAGACCTTTTCTCAAGAGCTGTCGACTTGCAGACTGCTTCTTCAGAGGATGTGAGTGGCTTAATCTTAAATTGATCCACTGGCTGACGCACAGGATAGTCACTCGGTCTTGAACTGGTCAAGATCATTTTATACACCATTGCCTACACCATGGCATCCTCAGCGACTGGGCTAGAAAATGATGCCACACAGCTGCTCGACAAAACCGACATAATTGCTTCCACGCCGCATATCCTGGAAAACCTGGTAGATCCCTTCTACACGGGAGCAGGCGATGAGCCGTCCACTACGCAGAGTGCGTTAGGATTATTTCAAAAGCATCTTCAGGAAGAAGCAAAACAGGCTTGGGAACTCGCATGTCTGCCACGACCCTGGAAATCCGTTGTAGGCTCTGATGAAGAAGATCCGTTGGCATCGGCTCAGAAACATCCTTTCCCGACAATTATTGTACCAGAGACGCTCGCCATAGGCCCGAGATCCATCTATCCAGACGTCTATTTCTCTGTCTACAATGATCAGGATATTGAAACCGTCCCGCCAGCTTCCGATATCACCGCATTTCTGGTCCGAGACACTCTGACAGATACCATCAATGGTTTGGATTTCAATCGAAATGCCACTGCCAAATTCCTGATCGAGGTTGACTGCTACTTCGCACCTAACACCTTTGTTAGACGTGCGACACCTTTCGACAAGCTCCGGGATCTGGCCGGTGATCGCCCAACATGGAAACCCGAAGATGTTGCTGTCGATGCCGCATTCTCACAGCTATTCCAGCTTCCAGCTCCCGAGCATAAGCTTGTGTATTATCATTCGGTGTTGACGGAAGCGTGCAAAATTGCGCCAGCAGCGATTGCTCCCAGTCTTGGTCGAGCTATTCGATTTTTATACCGTAGCGTCGAGAAGCTTGATCTTGAACTTGCACACCGCTTTCTTGACTGGTTTGCTCACCATCTCAGTAATTTTGGGTTTACGTGGAAGTGGACGGAATGGTTGGTTATCTCTACCTTGATGGAAATTCATCTACTAACCTCGACAGGGTTGGGGACATTGATTTACCTGATGTGCATCCTAAGAAGTCCTTCATGAGTGCTGCTCTCGACAAAGAAATTCGGCTCTCTTTCGCCCAACGCATCAAGGGCACTCTCCCAGAACCATATCAAGCACTCATCCCTGAAGCAAAGGCAAAAGACACCCCAGATTTCAAATATGCTGACGACAAGACCCCCTTCTCCTCCCAAGGCACTCAGATCGCGCAGCTCATCCGCCGCAAAGCCCCTGACGCCGAGATCGCCCCTCTCCTGCAAGAGATCGAACAAGAAGCCGCAGCACACAACCTCGACCCCCTCCTCGCCTCCACAGACGCCTACGTAACCTCTATCTGCTATGTGGGCTCCAAATCCCTGTCCCACGTCTTATCCTGCATCGAGCGCTGCAAGGATCGCCTCTTATCCCTCGGTCCCGCCTCACCTGCCGCCCGCCGCCAGATCATCACCTCCGTCATGGGATATTGGACCAACCAGCCCGGCGTGGGCGTCAACATCGTCGACAAGCTCCTCAACTACACCATCCTATCGCCTGCCTCGGTGGTTGAATGGGCGTTAATCGACAACGTGGCCAGAGGTACCATCCTGGCCAAAGCGTACGCCTACGAGATGATCAGCGTTACCATGACGAAAGTCACGAAGCGCGTCAGGCAGATTGTGGAAGCGATGCGGCGTCCGGGGCTGCCGGAGGAGCAGATGGCCATGTTGCAGGATACGTTGGAGAGGGAACGTGGGGACATGCAGAAGCTTTTTGGATTGATTGAAGATTGTCTGGTCGGTGTGGCGGAGGGGAGCAATGATGAGGTTATGGAGAATGATGACAACACGGGCTTAGAGGGTGGGGGCGGGGAGGAAGAGGCGCGG